>NC_056749.1:97602214-97795054 GCF_019279795.1 Protopterus annectens
GCTGCTTGCAGTATCATGTACACTGCTCCTGCATGTGAGAAATGATTGAGCTGCTTGCAGTATCATGTACACTGCTCCTGCATACTAGGAAGGCTTTTTTGGTGTTTTCTAATGAGATAGAGCCAGTGACATCACACACAGATCATTGTAAACAATGTCAGCTAGCTTTGGGCCCATGCAGATGCCCTAGTTTTAGAAGCAATCAGTCCCAAAATGGCAGCACATATCCATCACTGGGGTTGTGACTTCTTCACAGACAGAAAGTCCATCCTCCAAAATGAGATGAAACAGCAAAACCACTCTTTCAAACCACTCCCTCCTTGGCTTTTCCAGTACCAAAGATGCTAGTCAATCTCAGGCCACCTGAGTTATCGAAATGGATACAATGATCTCCACCATCGAGCTGGACAGTATCAGCATTCTTTTATTCTTGCTTGTGCTGAAGTCCCACAACATTGGTACCTGCTGATCACACCCCCTATTATCTTGCTTCTGGGGCAGCCATTCCCATTGCCCCACTCTGCTATATGATGCAGTTATTACATGGTTACAGTAAAATTCAAAGAATAAAAGCACAACCGTAAGTTAAATGGACAGCAAAATATGTTTTTTTATACTATTCAATGAAAAAAAAAGATCTGACAACACTATGATGATATGAATGTCACATGTGGTTAAATGCACCAGTCAAAATCAGCTTACAATGTTTAGCTTACTTCTTAAAATACTACTGATAGAAATAAAATCACTGATGGTGGGGGAGTTATGTCATCTCCCAACAAAAGTGGCCAATTCAATTCCCAGTTCAACAAATGATTGGACCAATCACCCCATCTCATATTTTATAACTTTCCTAACACAAAAAATATGTAAATTTATTAAACCTCTAGTAATTCTTGGCATGCTTAGTAGTATTTTAAGTAGTAAGCAGTACACTGTGAGATGATTTTCACTGGTGCATTTAACATCATATGACATTCATGTGTGATTGTTAATCAGATAATAGGTGACGTGTACAATGGCACCCTGATTGGAGAACAAATGTTCTGCAGAAGCATGTTAATCTACAGGTAATGCCCTTTGAAAAATAAGTCTGCCGCTTCATGGCACTATACTAAGCTGCCATAGAGTTCGGACTAAAAGAAAGATAACAGCTACCATTATTTTATGCTCGCTAAGCAGTGCTTTTGCTGTTTAGAGAGTGAAAAAAAAAAGAAATATAAAAAAAAGAAAAAGTGGTGTGTGTGTATTTGTGTGTGTGTGTGTGTCTAAGAGAGAGAGAGAGAGAGGGAGTGAGAGAGAGTGAGAGAGTTAGAGAGAGGGAGTGAAACAGCAACCAGTGGCAGAAGCAGTTAAGAGGTGTGCATACAACTTGCTCTCTTAGCTCAAGAAATCTGGATAAAGCCTAAAATAAAGGGTGGAGAAAGTGTCAATAATAGGAACCGATTTTAAATGATTGATTTTCTAAAATTACAAAGTTGCTTAAATAACAGGATTTGTGTTAGCTTGCATTTTCTGAAGGAAATAAAGTCTGAAACTCAAGTGTATGTCATTATTTTAAAATATTTTAGCGCACCCACCAGAGCAAATGCCTCTTGGCCAACGAATACAATAATGAAAAGAAGTCCAAGTAATGTAGCAAAGAGGCAACCACACCGCAGCAACAGATCCAGTATTAAAAAAGTAAATGAAAGTACTCCAGTTGGATTCGTTTACATAAAATACATTCAGATTTTATTCGCATGCATCAAGGTAAGTGCTTTCACATACAGCTTCATCAGACCATAACTCCCCCACCATCAGTGATTTTATTTCTATCAGTATTTTATGTAAACGAATCCACCTGAAGTACTTTCATTTACTTTTTTAATACTGGATCTGTTGCTGCAGTGTGGTTGCCTCTTTGCTACATTACTTGGACTTCTTTGTATGTCATTATTTAGTGACTTCATTCTCCAGTGATTGGCAATAAATTACAAGCCACAAATTTTAGGAGTAAAGGACCAAAAAATGAAGTAAATATCTGGCTATTTTTAGGAAATGTTATATTTTGGATGTAAAATAATTCCTCGAGCACCATTTACATATACTCTAGCAAGTTTGAAACATTAGGCAGAGGTACTATTCTATATAATTTTATTTTATATATATATATATATATATATATATATATATATATATATATATATATATATATATATCGATCTAGGACTGTTGAACAAAACTTCAATATCCTGAATCCACAAAAACAGAACACACTTAAACAAAAGCGCTTTCACCGAAAAAGCGCTTTCATTAAAGTATGTTACCAAAAAAAACAATAAATCTACTTTTATGCAGGGGGGCAAAATCCCTTGCCCCCCCTGCACCCCCCACACCCCCCTTACTTTAATATTCTCACTGTGAGGTCGCACTACAGTGGGAAAAAAGAATTTTCCCTTATCCGCACCGTAGTGCGACCGGCACAACAAGCATACTTATCCGAAAGTGCTGCTTTGGTGAACAGCACTTTCGGTTAAGTATGTTCTTTGATTTCTTCTTCGGCAGAAAGTGCCATCGTGGATCAGTATGAATCCCATATATATATATATATATATATATATATATATATATATATATATATATATATATATATCTATATATATATATATATATATATATATATATATATATGGGTTCACTAATAAATCTCAAATTACGGAATCTCGAGACTCTGAATCCCGAAGACCAGAATCTTGAGATTCCGTAATATCGAATTAAAAAAATAAATAAATGTAATAAAAAAAAACATTTAGACAGGCATATGCAGGGGAGCAAGCCCCCATGCACCCCCCACACCCCCTGCACTTAAATATACCAACTCCGAGATTGCACTAGAGTGGAATGAACGGCAAAATTTCCGCTCCGCTCTGCACGGCACTATTTTGCCATTCACTCCACAATGGTGCGATCTTGGAGTTGGTATATTTAAGTTGCAGAGGGTGTGAGGGATGCAGGGGGGCTTGCCCCCTGCATATGCTTTCAAAATGTTGTTTTTTTTTTTGTTTTCGATATTTCGGAATCTCGAGATTCTGGTCTTCGGGATTCAGAGTCGCTTGATTCCGTAATTCAAGATTTAGTAGTGAATATATATATATATATATATATATATATATATATATATATATATATATATATATATATATAAAATGTAGTAATAAAATAAAAAGTAAAACACAACAATGTTACAAACAGCCCATTCTCTAAATGCAATAATGCCCTCCAGGGTGTGTGTTACTATACAAGTAACACCCTTCCAGGTGTGTAAGACCTTCCGCGTGTGGTGGTGGGCCTGTTAACAGCCTTGGGCAGGTGTTATCTATACAGTAGCATGCACCCTGTTGGGCATTATTGCTTGTGTATTCATTCACTTGTATTGGTTTGTTCTGAAGAAATCTGGGTTGACTTCAGACACTTAAGCAATCAGCTTTTCAAAGACTCTCTTAAGCAAGGTACATTGCCCCTTTACAATAACACAAATTTCCTACTGGTATTACATTTGGGTTAGTGTTATTCAACAAATTAGTTTCTCTTTTTGATAGGATTGGGGCTGAATATTTAGAAATTTTCATCAAACACAACAGTCAATGGATAATTTGAGGTCTGAATTAGAACATTTGAAACAGTCTGCTCAATCCATTTTATTATTTCCCATAAGATCAAATTTGATGAAATATTTTTAAAAACAAGCAATCATGCCAAACTAAATAAGAAATATGAAATAAAATATGTGGTGCATGAAAAATACTTTATACAGCTAAAAATGCTCATCCTGTTATTCAGGGTAAGTGATCAGTAGGTCAATTTAGGATAAAAACCAGGTTCAAACACATGAATAATATCAGATATTCAGTGAATCAATGTAATTACAGTGGTGTGGATGGTCAAGGGTAAAATAATAGATCACTGGATACACTTGATGAATTTACTGAGGATACCAAAGAGAATAATATTTTGTTTTGAGACTATTCCACTGAGGAGATTGCAGAAGATGGTGGTACGTCGCAACCAGAAAAACAACACAAACAAGTACACGGACTTTCCATGCCAGAGATGGACATAAGTGAAACAGATTATACAATATTAATTTAGAGACTCAGAAATTCGCCTTTGAGGTGGTCTATGAGAACAATTTTAACTGTCATGAAGTTAGTATGTATAACTTTAGTGATAATGTTATAACTGATTTAGTTGTTTATTTAAGTTTATTTAAAAAAAAAGTTATGCTTTCCTACCTATGGTTATAGCTGATGTGGTAAAGGGATTAAAAGTACTGAAATTATTTATATGTATAATATAAATCTCTAAATATATGTATATGTATATGTATATATGTGATGACCCACCACTGGACCAGTAATTAAGGAACCTCAATCCTCACCACTATTACCAGTGGGGGACGTACAGTGGGAGGATAACAGGTACACACACAGTATTTCCAGATGCAGCTCACTTCATCAAGTACAATTTCTGTTAAGAGCTCACAGAGAGCACAGTCTGTCTGGGGCTGGTTTCTCCCTCTTTCTTCAGATCCTCAATAAGACTCCCCACTGGCACAGCTATAGAGTTGAGATCTCAGCCGAGTCACCAAGTAAAGACCTCTACCACCCTCTCTGTCCAACCAGTGCTTCCTGTCCCTGACTAAGCAGCTGACACACACACTCTTTGAGGTTTGATTTATACACACACACACACACACACACACACACACACACACACACACACACACACACACACACACACACACACACACACACACACCTGGAAAGGCTGGCACAGGTTTACTAGCTATACCCTCTTCTTCCACGGCTACCAGTCACTCCTTGACAGCTACTTTAACGCCCTTAACAAGGGGTGATCAATTTTACTGTGCAATATTAATATTAATATTAATACAAATGGTAGATTGACCAAGAGCAAGGCTACAGTGTCACCAAAAAGTATGCAAATACTCGAAAAACTTAAATATCTCTACACAGATAAGCCACAATGACAGGTATAACATATTTAATGTTGTTGTTGTGTTTTTCGGCTTTTCCCGGTTAGGGGTCGCCACAGCGAAACTCCGGTCCGCTAATGATTGGTAGTTGATTTTTACATGCAGAGTTGCCAGCCCTGACGCACAACCTTCAACAAAGGTATGCCCATTCACACATGTCTCCATGCAGAAGACACTCTAGCTGAGAATCGAACCGGTCAGCGTCTTACTGTGAGGCAACAACGCTACCGCAGCACCACCACCGCGGGTTATAAACATATTTAATAATAAATAGTAATAAATAATAAAAGAACAAGACAATATTAAATATATACTCACAGTGACATCAGAGTTTAAAACCACAGGAAATATTTAAAATAGCATTGCAGTATGGGCTCATACAAATAAAGAAAAATATCTAAACTAAGCTTCACAATATTCTTGACTGAATCTAAGAGAATTATACTATTCCCTAGTAACTTACTATTAGAACAAGGCAGATGTGGTGAATGTTTTTTCTTGTTGTAGTTGCCAGATCGAAGACAGAATGCAAAATGCCCTGTCTCACTAACAGACTTCTCAAAATAATATCTCAAATATTACTGCTGGGCTAGCTTGCAGAATAACATAATTTCTGGTCATCTGACTTCTACTTTCCAGGTGAGACCCCCATTGCTAGAAGCTGGCAACATTTAGCATCCGCATGCAAAAATATACAGACAAGAGTTTTTGATCAGATCTTAGCAGATGCTGGCTGTTATAAAACAATTGCATTCCTCCAGCTTTGAAGACTAATAATTAGTTCCACCCTAAAGGCAATACAGAAAGCTTCCTAGTATAGACTTTGTGTCTCTATCTGCACTGAAAACTTGAGAGATAACTTCTTTACTGTGTAGCCTTTATATCATAGCCTATAAAGCAATTTAATTTCAAATACTTTTCTAAAGTTTGATGGACTGATGTTAACCCTCCAGTTTCCTCTGTTAACATATACATTTAAACAGTTACAATAGTGCATGTACCTTTCTGTCCTCTTCCAGCAAAGCACACTGTGGATACATTTTAAACACAGCACTTGCAAATACCTTTTCAACACAAACATCTGTACAGAGCAGTTTGATATACACATGATATACAGTTCTAATACATTTGTAACACAGGCATCTTATATAAATTAGTTTGATATTCACAAATGACATACAATTGTTTACAACATTCCAGCTAGCTGTGCTGGCAGTATCTCCTTTTGTCACACTTCTTCCCCCGTTCAAAGACTCAAACTATTTCTTCAGGTGATCCTTGAGAAACATTGCTTGAGAGGGAAAAGACTATCTGGGAATACATTAGCCCATACCCTATCTTGAGATCCTAGCTGCCTTGGTATTGCTGAACCCTATGCTACACCACAGTAACTTGGGGATATTGTTGGCTGGCTTGGTGTAGCCACGATCCCCCTCAGACTCTTCCTGCCTCCTAATGCAAATACTTAGCACAAGGGCCTCTATAGCATGGTAAGGTTTCATCATGTTAACATGGCACAGTTTGTGCCCCTGCCTCTTGTCTGGTAGTTCTACCATGTAGTTAACATCAGTGACACTCCTCACCACTCCCAAACTGGCTGCAGCTTTTTTGTGTCTGACACGAATGAGAACCACAACCTGCTGCCCCACAACATACTCTCCAGCTCAAGCATTCCTGTCATACCAGACCTTTTTCTGTTGTTGGGGTTCTGCCCAGTTTTTCCTGAGCCTTTTCCTGAGGTTTAGGACATATGCCACAGCAGAGTCCTTGTGAGAGTCACACTCTCCCTCCCTCTCAAAGCGAATCAGATCTAGCGGTCCCTTCACCCTATGCCCATACAGTAACTTAAAGGGTGAAAAAACTGTTGATTCCTGGGGCACCTCTCTGTTAGCAAGCAACAGGTGGGGCAAATATTTGTCCCACTCCCTCTTAAACTGGTCTGCAAATGCCTGTAGCAAGGTCTTTAGTGTAGAGTTTAACTTTTCCACCAGACTATTAGCCTGGGGGTGGTAGGGGGTGGTCTTTAGGTGCTTCACCCCACAGAGCTCCCACAGACAAGCCAGTGGGTCTGACACAGTTCTTGGCACCTATATCATACACTATTTCTTTTGGAAAATCTACCCTGTTGAAAATCTCTAACAAAGCATTTGCTACCTTTTCTGCCTCAATGGAGGACAGAGCCACTGCCTCAGGGTACCTGGTAGCATAATCTACTACCACTAGGATGTACTTCTTCCCTGTGGAATTTGGGGTACTCAGAGGCCCCACAATATCCATAGCTACCCTCTGAAATGGCTCCTCAATCACAGGCAAAGGCATCAAAGGAATTTGACCTTGTCTCCTGTCTTGCCTACTTTTTGGTACTGCTCACAGGTCCTGCAGTACCCTGTTACTTCCTTGGAAATCCCAAGCCAATAAAAGTTCTGCATAATATGTCTCTTTGTATGCTTTATGCCTATATGACCTGTAAAGGGAATGTCATTGGCTATATCTAGAAGTGACAGGCAGTAGGCTCTGGGCATTACCAACTGTTGTATTCTCTCACCCTGTAGCCCTCCCTTAGGGGTCCACTCTCTATACAGTACCCCTTTGTCCCAGTATACAGATTCCTCCTTTCCTTGAGAATGTGGTGCCTCCCTAGCTGCCTCCCTCAAGCCTTGTAATGTAGGGTCTGAGAGCTGAGCCTGTTTCAACTCTCTCTTTGTAACCCTTCCAGCTCCCCTTCCACAGGAAGTCTGGTATCCTTTGACAGTGATGCCACACTGTCAGCCTGGATACTACTACTCACCTCTGTCCTTGCAGTCTCTCTGTCCAAGGAAACATCAGTACCTACCAGCGGCTGCGGCTCACCTTTAGTCTCACTGCTACAGGGTAGCTCCCTCCCTGAAGTAGCCACCTCACCAGTCCAAGCTTCTAATGTGCAGTCTGTCTGTGTCCCCCCCAAGCTACCAAACCCACATGCCAGTTTCCAAGCCTGATTGCATGTCATTGCATGCACACAAGGTACTGCATTATCAAAATCAATTCCCTATCAGGACATCTGCTGGGATAGCCTCAAACACACCTACTTGATGGCTTCCTTTTCCACCCTCCCAGTCAAGGTGAACCCTAGCCAAAGGTATTTGGAATGGGGTCCGTCCTAAAGCTCTGACTGGAGTAGACTCCCCAAGCAAGTAGTGCTCCTCTTTAACCATTGCAGGCTTCACAATGGTTAGGTCAGAGGCCATGTCTTTCTTGGCAATGGCCTGTTTCCCTTCTACTAAGATAGGATATTTATATAGTTATTTATTTATTTATTTATTTATTTATTATTTAGTTTACATTTGTTGGCCGAGTATGTCCGACTGAGCTGAGTAGCCCTTTTTCAGTGGAGGCCTGGGGTGAAAAGCTCCACATAAGACATAATTAACATGTAAACAGAAGCATTATAACAGCATGCAAATAACCTCTTGTGGTAGCTTGGTACCCTTGCTGTCTGCAGACAATTTATCACTGTCATTCCATCATTCCCACTTGCTGGATCCCCCACCTTTTGTTCCCCACTTTGCCTCTGTGGACATCTATATGCTACATGGCCCACTGGTTACATTTAAAACATTTAACCCTAGATCCTGGCCATGTACCTGAACTAGTGGCTTCCCCAGTTACTGGCGGATTCTGTTGGGGTGGTTTATGCTGCCCACCATGGGGTCCCTTAGACCCATGTGCATCACTGGGTATCCCTTTCCTGTGCAGTGATGCCCTGCTGGCTAGATGTAGGCCTCCTTTTTCCCCAACACATGTGCAGTGTTACATTCTATATCTGCCAACCAGATTCTCATGTCCTCAAAGTGGTAAAGGTATGTGCCCTCACCAAAAGGTTTGCCAGCCCTTCAGAAGTGGTGACCTGACACCCACTCATCCCATCTATGAACATAAGTGCTTAACTCAGCAACATAATCACACACACACTTTCGTCTGCCTTGCATCTAGCCTCACAACACTTTTTTCTATAAGCTTCAGATGTTAACTTAAAACACTCTAATAAACAATTTTTAACTGTATTATAATTTAAGCAATCAGTATCAGACAGTTTAGAAACAGCAGTTACAGCTTTACCATGGAGTAAGGGGGTCAGGAACTGTACCCAGAGCCATTGGCCAACAATATACTGTTTACAAACCCTTTCAAGCATATGAATAAAACTATCAAAATTATCACCCTCTGTAAATTGTGGAAGAAATTTACTGACTTCTATTGTTTCTGGGATTCAGTTATTCCCTTCCCCGTTACCTCCATGATCCTGACAAAGAGTCAGCATCTCCTTTTCATGTTGCCTCTGCCTTTCATTTTCTTCAGCCTCCAAACATCTAAGTCTCTCTTTTTCTTCAGCCTTCAAATGCTGCAGTCTCTCTGCTGATTCTGTTTCCAAACATTTGGCCTCCAGTTCAAGTCTCCTAAGCTTCAGATGGATTTTTAAGTCCTCTGAGGCAAACTTGAACTGCCTATTTTCTGAGAGTTGTACATTCCCCAGGCCAGTCTGGTTGTCTTCCTGGTTGCTGGTCTGTGATGTAGCTGTGACCAAGGCTGCAACTATTTCTGCTTTAGTTGAGTTTGGCATGCTTCAGTCCTTTGGCAGTTTGATATACATGACATACAGTACAACTGATCACACTAGACATCCACCCCCCCCCATTAAGGTAACCACCGTAAAAAACCTCTCCAAAGCCAACTTCATGCTTCTCAAGACAGAAGGGGCAAAATTCACGACACACATGCAGACAGGAAGTAGAAGTATGACTGCTGAATCTTACACCAATGTACTGTACGACTACTGAATCGTACAACAATGCACTGTACGACAGCTGAATCTTACACCAATGCACTGTATGAACACATACACGAGTGCATGGATCATGCCATCCCAAATAGAACCAAGACGCTCTCCTCCAAAAAAGGAAGCCAATGTGGTGGTCCCCTGCCATAAACAAATTCTACAACAAAAGGAAGAAACTGTTGCAAAAAAAAGTAAAATCCCAAGATTGGAAAAACTCCCTTGTCAGCCTAAGTAAGAAGCTGAGATTCATCATAAGAACCTCCAAAGTTAGTTATGAAAAGAAAATTGCCACAGATTTTAAAGACAAAAACAAGGCATTCTATAGCTATGTCAAGAATCTCAATGGCAACACTCAGATCTGTTCTGCGTGTTACCTTCTGTTCCAGTCCACCTGTTTTTTTCTAATAGGAATATAGCAAAGCTTAGTGTAGAAGTGTTTCTTTATTTGGTTTAAGACTGCCCTGCAGTGTTTTAAATATTTCCTGTGACTTTGAACTCTGATATCACTGTAAATATATACTGTTTCTTGTTTTTTATTATTTATTATTAAATACATTAAACCTTTCATTGTGACTGATCTTTCTGAGATATATTGAAGTTCTGAGAATACTTGCATATTTATTTGGTGACACTGTATAGACCACTCCTAATAGCCTTGCTCTTGGTCAAACTACCATTTTTATTGATAGTAACATTACACAGTAAGGCTGGACACCATTTGTTAAGGGCCTTAAAGTAGCTGATAAGGAGCTGTCTGGTGGAAGTGATAACTACCTTATAGTCTGGGCAGAAGGGGGCATAGCTAGTAAACCTGTGCCAGTGTTTTCCAGGTGTGTGTGTGTGTGTGTGTGTGTGTGTGTGTGTGTGTGTGTGTGTGTGTGTGTGAGCTACATGGGCAGGGACACAAAGCACTGGTTGGACAATGGAGGTCTTGGGTTGGTCACTCAGCTGAGATCTCAACTCTATAGCTGTACCAGGGGGTAGTCATATTGGGAATCTGGAGAAAGAGGGAGAAACCAGCCCTGGACTGACTGTGGTCTCTGTGTGCTCTTAAGGGAACCTGCACTTGATGCAGAGAGCTGCATCTGGAAATACTGTGTGTGTGTACTTGTCATCATCCCAATGTATGTCCCCCACTGGTGCTAGTGGTGAGAATTGAGGCTCCTTGATTACTGGGCCAGTGGTGGGGCGTCAGACTTAGATTGTCAGGTGATATGTTTTCTTACAATTTCACCATTTGGATAACCATTTATCCATCCTGAAACACATTTAAACCATTATGCATTTACAAGTATAAAAATCTAAATTTATATTTGACTGCAAAGAACACAATGTTTATTGCTCTGTCTTAAATATTTTTTTACCCTTTTGGTAATTACTGTCCCAAAATGTATTTGCTAGTAGTGCATCCTCGTTCAATAATATGAACTTCAGCTTTGGAGTTTAAAGTAAAATCTGTAAGTATGTATCCATTCTAACTAAATCTAATCTCACAATGTCACACTCATTCAAGTCCTAAATAATATCATACTCATTTCAAAAATCGGTTTGTCAGCTAATACCTTCAATTAATAGTTAGCAATTTAAAAATAAAATGAATCTAGTTTTATAAAACTTTGCTCACAAAAGCCATATAAAGTTTTAGCTATGGCCAGACTGATCAAAGAAAGCCTGTGCAGCCTTGGTCTATATCACATTGTCAAATCACAAATCAGAAAATTCCTATTCGTCAAACATCTATTCAGCGAATCTACTAATCATCAAACTGAGTTTTCAGTGAAATTTTTCCTAGTGCAAACCAACGGTTGGTCACCATCTGGAATTTGACCTTTTCTCCACTGGATTTTGATCTCGGAGTTGGTATATTTAGTTAAGCGGGGTGTGAGAGGCAGAGCCCCCCACCTGGATAGATGTTAAGTTTTATGATTTTGTTCATGGTCACTAGGGCGGAATACCATTGGTTTGCCCTAGGAAACTTTTCACTGAAAACTCAGTTTGAAGATTAGTAGCTTCAATGAATAGGTGTTTGACGAATAGGCATTCACTGATTTGTGATTCGACAAAGTGACATAGACCTGTGTAGCCTTTGTTTGTACATGCTATTTTGGAAGAAAAAATATTCTTAGATATTTTGTTAAATGATAAGCATTTCTGATCTTTTCACATGAAGTAAATTATGTCAATATAATTCATCTAATGTGTTACAACTGGAGCACCTACTAGCTTATCAAGTCAGGTAGCCAAAGACCCATACGGATTAGGATTATAGTCATTATATATTTTTGTTTCAATAATTTTATTAAAAAAATTTGTCCACATACATATTATTCCACAAGAGGATTTATATTGTAACTCCACAGTAACATTGGAAAGATCCAGATTCCTTCTTTATAACAAAACAATGTTTTTAAGATGCACAGTTAAAGGAAAGAAGCAACATGTAAATAGCAGTCAATAAAAGAAAGTAGATTGACCCATACATATTTATGCTCACTCAAAAAACTTTTTCTGTCTTTTAACTCATTTATATTTCTCTAATTATATTTGTTACCTTTTCTTTTTTTTTGTTCAAACTTTTTTATTGAGATTTCCAACAAGACAACAAAGAAATTTACAATTTAAATAACAGATATTGGTAAACTATGTACAATTTTTACAAAGGTCTCAAATTCAAAAGATATGGAAATAACAGCATAATTTAAACATATAATAAGGTTATACAATTTCCAGTGTTTCTTGTTTCCAGTTTAATTAAGTAGATGATAGTACATCCAAATTCATTGTCTTAATAAGGGAGAGGACTTTCTCCCAAGGATTATTAGTCCATTTTCTGGGAAAAATTATTAGTTCTTTGTTTTTTTTTTAATTCCAAAAGAGTTACTTCTTCCAATACAGATATAAAATCTTTAATAGTTGGAGTGGAGGATGATTTCCATCTTCTTGTAGTACATTTTTGGCTACTGCCAACATTGTCCAGAGTAAATATTTATTATTGTTGTTCATTGTAATAGATTCATTTACATTCAAAATTTTTAAAGATTTTGATAATATGAAGGAATCAGTAAAAGTTGCTTGAAGAAATTTTCCAATTTCATTCCAGAATTTCTTAATTAGAGAGCATTCATACAATATATGAGACCAATCAGCCTTACATTTTAGGGAACATCTCCAACATATTATTTGTTTAGAAAGATTAAATTTAGCAGTTTTATTAGGAGTATAGAAAGCTCTATACAAGAATTTCCAGGAGAAAATTCTCCAGACTTGTAAATTGGATGTTAATTTAATGGAATGCAGAAGATTAGTTTTATTTTCCAGAGTTTGGGACAATGTATGATCTTTAGTAATAAAAGTCCAAAATTTCTGGTTAGGAGTAGTTTTATAAATAATAATGATTTTATAAAGTTTTGAGATTAAATTCTTCCAATTAAGTCCTCCATATAGTATTTCATGTATGATAAATATAAATTTAGGCAATGATTTAAAGGAAGAATTCTCTATTGTTATACATAAAGCTTGAGTAAATGGAATTAAGCTATTAAGAGCTAACCAATCTGATTCTGATAACTTAAATGTCTCAATTAAATTTTGTGCATCTAGAGGGACTACGTTTATTGTACATTGGTACCAACATGTAAAATTTTTCATTTCCCAACTATTAAGAGTATCTGTATTGATATTATTAAAACAATTCCTTGTAATTTTAAAAGGGAATAATAAGTGGAACCATAGTTTAATATCAATATTGTTGTTGATAAAATTTCTAAAAGTGTTGTAGATTATAGTTTGTATAATTTAGATGTGTGGGTTTAATAATGTTATATTGTAAATTAACACAAAGTGCATACCAAAGTTTGTTGTTTTGTTCATTAAGTTGTAAGTTTTTTATTCATTTATTTTCATTTAGAATAATAATAGTTTGTAGAGACTTCTAAGCTGAAGAAAACTTTGGATCTATCCAATTTAAGATTGTTTTAAGGTTAGAGGCTTTGCTATATGATTCTAAATCTGGAAAATTTATACCTGAAGCTCCCAGGGTCTAATATGATTTGATAAGCTATTCTATTTTTTTGGGGTACCATAAAAAAATTAAGAGTATTTTATTTATTTCTCTTAGAAGACTTTTACTGGGTAATATGGGAATAGATAATGCAATGTAATTTATCTTTGGTAATAATATCATTTTAATTAACTGTAGTCTATCTTCAAATTTTAAGTGTAATTTATTCCATTTCTCTGTAAGTATTTTTAAATTATTTACAATATTGTTATAGTTCGTATTTAAGGTTAAATCAATGTTCTCACATAAACAATCCCTAAATATTTTAAAGAGGATACTTATTTCCCAATTATTTCATTTATAGTTGATTTATTGGTATCATTGAGATTTCTTTTATTTAGTAGTAAGTGACTAGATTTAGAACTACAAATTTTTAATCCTGAAATACAGTAAATGTTTTTAACTAATAAGTCTAATTCCTGTAGGGATTCCACTGGGTTTCTTAAAGTAAGTAAGATATCATTGCAAATAACATTATCTTAGAATCAAATTGATTATATATATTAATTCCTTTAATTTTATTATTAAATTGGATTGCCATTGAGAAAGGTTCTATTGCTAGTGCGAATAGAATTGGGGACATTGGGCATCCTTGTTTGGTGCCTTTAGTTATTTCAATAGATTCAGACATAAATTGTCCTAATTTTACATAAGCTAGATTACTATTATAAATATTTTTTTATAAAAGTAATGAATTGGATAGGAAATTTATGATTCAAGAATTTTAAAAAGAAAATTCCAATTTAATGAGTCAAAGGCTTTTTCAATATCGAGTGATTATAAGAGCTTCTTGATTATCTCTATTTAAGATATCTATGGTAGCTAGTATTCTTTGAATGTTTTCTTGAGTATGTCTATTAGAAATAAAGCCTGTTTGATTTTCAGTGATGAGATGAGTTAGTGATTTTTATAATCTATTAACTAGAATAGACATTAATATTTTATAATCATTATTAATCAGAGATATTGGTTTATATGAACTATAGAGACTAGAACCTTTATTTTCTTTTAATATAGGGGTAATTAATGAATACCTTCATGAAGGTGGAATTGTACCTTGTGTGTAAGATTCATTCAAAGCTTTGTGTAAGACTGCTATAGCAGAGGATTGTAGTAGTTTATATATTTCATTAATAATACTGTCTATACCTGGAGGGCCACGGTGGTGCAGTGGTTAGCATTGCCACCTCACAGCAAGAGGTTCTCCGGTTCGATCCTCGGCTGGGGTGCCTTCTGTGCGGAGTCTGCATGTCCTCCCTGTGGTCGCGTGGGTTTCCTCCGGGTGCTCCGGTTTCCTCCCAAATCCCAAAGACATGCTGCAGGTGGATTGGACACTCTAAATTGGCCCTAGGTGTGCGTGTGAGTGTGCCTTCTGTGGAAGGTTGGGCACCGGGCTGGCAACTCGACACCGTAAAACTCCACTGCCATTCAATGTGCGGACAAGGTGATCCGCTGTGGAGACCCCTAACCGGGAAAAAGCCGAAAGAAGATACCTGGAGCTTTGTTATTTTTGCTTTCTTTAATTTTTTCAGTAATTTCCTTTAGTGAAATTTGTTTCTGGATATCATTAATTAATTTTTCTGGTAGTTTTTTTTAATTTGGAAAAGTCTAAGTCATATTCCGAAGTTCTATGTTGACATTTTTATTTTTGTATTGTTCCGAAAAATGATATTTGAAAGCATCCAAAATATCACTTATTTCTGAGACTTTTTTTTTACTCCTCCCATCATGAACCACACTCACAATATTATTTTCAATGGATTGTCTTTTTACCCTTATTGCTAGATTGTGCATATGTTTTGGAGACATAGAAAAATAATTTAGTTTTAGTTTTTCTAAAGCCAAATTAGTTTTGTGAGTTAGGATGTTGTTATATTTTTTATTTAAAGATTCAATTTCTTTTTTCTTATCTGACAAAATTCTCGAGTTATCATTGTTAATTATGTTTATTTGTTTTTGTATGTTAGATAATTCAGACTCCCATTCCTTTGTTTTATTATTAAACCATGTTATGATTTTGCCATATGAATATGCTTTCAGAGAATCCCAGATAATTACCATATTTACCTTACTGGTTAGATTTATGTCTAGGAAATATTTGATTTCTGAATCTAACCAAGGTTTAAACTGTTTTAATTTAGTAATATAAGCTGGGATTCTTTTAGTACATAGCTTCTTAAAGTCTGTTTGAATATTAAAAATAAGTGCATTGTGATCAGATGAAGGACACGGGGTTATTGTAAAATATGATATGTTTGTTTTTAGATCTTGAGATATAAAAATTCTATCAATTCTAGTCTGGGTGTTATGTCTAAAATCACAGTGAGAAAATTCTAATGAATTGTCATTTTTGAGATAAAATAAATCATATAATTGTGAGTTATCTATCCATTTTTTTATTTTTCCCTATAGAGGTAGTATGGAAAGGTTTTGTGTTAGAGGTTTCTGAATCATTAAATAGACAGTTAAAATCTCATAGAATTAAACTACCCTTAGTATTTTTAGTGATGTTCTAAGTGTTTTTTTATTGTTTTTACCCCAATTCCAGGGAACCAATAGGCATTAACTAATGTCCAGAGGCTATTGCTAAATTTTATTATTATAATTGATAAAAAACCTTCCTTATCTTCATAATTATAAATTACTTGAGGAGAAATTATGTTTTTCTTCCATAGTGTTGACTCCCCTAGTTTTTTTGATGTGTGAAGAATTAGATAATTTCAAATATTCATGTGGGTTCCAAATAAGGCTATAATTTGTTTTTAAGTGAGTTTCTTGTATAAAGACTACTTGTGCGTTATTTAATTTTAGGTACTTTAGTAAACTGAATCTTTTCCTTGGGTTATTTAAACCATTAACATTTAAAGAAAGAAAAGTTAAGTCCATCTTATTTATTAATTGGGTAAAGATATTAGAATAATCTTCTTCTTCTTCTTCTTCTTCTTCTTTCGGCTGCTCCCATTAGGGATCACCACAGCAGATCAATTGTTTCCATTTCTTCCTGTCCTCTGCATCTTGCTCTGTCACACCAACCATCTGCATGTCCTCTAGCACCACATCCATAAACCTTATCTTAGGCCTTCCTCTTTTCCTGTTACCTGGCATCTTCATCTTTAGCATCTTTTTCCCAGTATACTCTGCATCCCTCCTGAGCACATGTCCAAACCAACGTAATCTTGCCTCTCTGGCTTTGTCTCCAAACCTTCCAACCTGGGCTGACCCTCTAATATACTTATTCCTAATCCTGTCCATCCTAGTCACACCCAGTGTAAATCTTAACATCTTCAACTCTGCCACATCCAGCTCTGACTCCTGTTTTTGTCAATGCCACTGTCTCCAACCCATATAACATAGCTGGTCTCACTACCCTCTTGTAGACCTTCCCTTTCACTCTTACTGGTACTCGTCTGTCACAAATCACTCCTGACACTCTTCTCCACCCACTCCATCCTGCCTGTACTCTTGTCTTCATCTCTCTTCCACACTTACCATTACTCTGAACTGTTGCTCCCAAGTATTTAAACTCATCTACCTTTGCCACCTCTACTCCCTGCATCCTCACCATTCCTCTTTCCTCCCTCTCATTCACGCAAATATATTATGACCTTCATTCCTATTCTCTCTAGAGCATATCTCCACCTATCCAGGGTCTCCTCCACCTGTTCCCTACTCTCACTACAGATCACAATGTCATCTGAAAACATCATAGTCCATGGGGACTCCTGTCTGTTCTCATCTGTCAACCTGTCCATAACCATTGCAAATAAGAAAGGGCTCAGAGCTGATCCTTGATGTAATCCCACCTCCACCTTAAAAGCATCCGTCACTCCCACCGCAGACCTCACCGCTGTCACACTACCCTCGTACATATCCTGCACCACTCTAACATACTTCTCTGACACTCCCGACTTCCTCATACAATACCACAACTACTCTCTATGCACCCTGTCATATGCTTTCTCTAAATCCACAAAGACACAATGCAACTCCTTCTGACCTTCTCTGTACTTCTCCAGCAACACTCTCAGAGCAAACATTACATCTGTAGTGCTCTTTCCTGGCATGAAACCATACTGCTGATCACTAATCATCACCTCCCTTCTTAACCTAGCTTCCACTACTCTTTCCCATAACCTCATGCTGTGACTGATCAGTTTAATCCCTCTGTAGTTACTACAGCTCTGCACATCACCCTTATTCTTGAAAATCGGTACCAAAAACTTTTTCTCTATTCCTCAGGCATCCTCTCACTTTCCAAGATTCCATTAAACAATCTAGTTAAAACTCCACTGCCATTTCACCTAAATACCTCCATGCCTCCAGAGGTATGCCATCTGGACCAACAGCCTTTCCATTCTTCATCCTGTTCATAGCTATCCTTACTTCCTCTTTGCTAATCCATTGCACTTCATGATTCACTATCTGCACATCATCCAACCTTCTCTCCCTCTCATTCTCTTCCTCACTCTCCTCGCTTGTGAGTATGTTTCCCTCATTATCCTTTATCACCCTTACCTGCTGCACATCTTTACTATATTAGAATAATATAGTAATAAATATTTATTTTATTTAAATCTTGTACAACCTTCATGACAAGTTTATATTTTAATGACAGATTGTTGATTCCCATTAACGAATTTAATTTAAAATTAAGTTGAGGCCTGAAAAAGAAAAGCATTCTTAAAAAGTGATTAATCTTCAACAAAGCCTTTAACTGACATGAAATGAGCATCATTCCTAATATTGATAAAAGCAGGTGGGTCTGGGCTCCAAGTTTAATGTCCTGAAGACCTCTTACTCATAGTAAGAGTTTACACTAGTATTAATTTTTAATAAAAAATATAGTTAAGAAATATTTGTTTGGAAGTTTCCAAACCTTTAACTTAAAACAATATTCTGTTATTTCTTATTTCATACATATTCAAATAATTGATGGAAATAAAGTATTTAAAGTTTCGACAGCCATGCAGTTTTAACTTCCATTATCTATAATTAGTAATGGAACAAATCTCAGGTTACTTCAAAGTTAAAGTTAAAGTTTTATATGAGCATTCCTACTCAAAAGAAATATTTAAACCAAAATTTAGTTAGTTGTTGCTCTAGTTTCCTTTGTACTTGATTATGTTACTTTATTCTAAGTAACTTCAAGATTGACATATGTCTTTAGACTAGTCAAAACCTCATTATATACAAATAAATTTCTAAAACAGTAAAAACAAAGCAATAATCTGAATACATGCACTCTACTTCAAATGTGTTCAGGCATATATTATAACCATGCACAAACTAATAACATTTATATATTAAGCAATATCAGTATACCAATTCTGAACCTATATCGTTTATTCAGAAATGTTGTGAGCCTAAAGAAGTTCTTAAGTGCTTAGAAATATACAACTCATAAATATGTAAATATGAATGTTAGATAGTTTGCTTAAATTGCTTTATGTACATCTTGATCCAGAGTCAGAATGCTTCCAAACGCATTGTTTCTAGTTGGTAAATTTAATAATAAATTGTGCTTAGACTAGAAGATACTTTTGTTGATGTTATTTCCTTTTCCATTTTTATGAAAAAATTACTTCTTCAGAGAACTATGCATTCATTATATTTTATTTATTATTAATTAATTTATTTATTTTATTTTACATTTGTTTACCGGGATAGTCCGACTGGATACATGTCCATTTTCAGCGGAGGCCCGGGGAGAAAAGCTCCACAAAGACAAACTTACATAGATTACACAGAAGTTAGCAAACAATTATAAAAACAAAGTGATTATATACAATGAGCTAGTAGTGATTCCCTAGTAGGGACTCACAGTTGTCATGGACAGAGAATTAAAAGTAAGAGACATCAGATTGGAAGCACAGTTTGGTGATGTAGTTACAAGTTATGATAATTGCAGAATATGCTTTTAGTTTATAACTTAATCAGGGTTGGTACATGGGCATAGCCAATTCACTTTGAGATACTGTTTGAGGGTTTTTTTAAGAGACTTTTGGAGGATTGTAGGTTTATATAGTTTGGCAACGAATTCCAGGTTTTGCCAATGAAGTTGGCAAACAGGGATTCACCAGCAGAGTTATTAGCTTTGTGGGTTTGGACCAGTAGTTTATCGGCTGACCATAGGGATCTTAGATTGCTATATGGCTTAATAATATTTTTAAGTGAGGGGGTATCCTCAGGGTGGTACAAAATTGTGTGCGCTATTAAGAATTGATTGAATTGAATTAAGCTGGGCAGTTCTAGCCACTCTAGTTCTTTAAGGTTCTAGCAGTGATGGTTTCTATAGGTGGAGCCAGTGGTGAATCTGGCAATATGATTGTAGCTATGGGACAGCTTACCTAGTTCAGATTTGTTGAGGTTTGAGAGTACAGGCAAGGCATATAAGAGAGTAGAGAGTAGGTGTGATTGGGCGATTGCAGTCCTAGCAAGTGGGGTTAAAAATGTCTTGTTTCTATACAGTGATCCAAGCTTCTTATTGATGGTCTGTATGGTTTTGTTGATCTGTAGGTCAAATTTGAGATTATTGTCTATGATAACCCCTAGCAGTTTGGTGTGATTATCTGGGGAAATAGTGGTACCATTGTTAGATGTGACAGAGAATGAAAGTGTGGTGGATCTACTAGTGGGAGAGAAGAGTAGAAGTTTAGTTTTACTGGGGTACAGAAGTAGGCGTTGATTGGTGAGCCAGTTCTCGATAGTGTTAAATGTATTTTGGGTTAAGGTTTGCAAGTCGGATGGGGAGGTGGCTGAGCAGATAAGAGTGGAATCATTTGCGTATTGGATGCAGGTGGTTTTAGGGATAGCAGTGTGGAGGTTGTTGATAAAAATAGAGAAAAGTAGTGGACCTAATATGGACCCTTGAGGGACACCAAGTGTGAGAGGTAACTGGCTGGAGAGTTTGCCCTGCCATAGTATTGCCTGTTAACAGTCAGGTAGGACTGGAACCACTGGATAGCAGGCTTGTTGAGGGAAATAGATTTTAGTGAAAGAATGAGAAGTTCATGGTTGACCATGTCAAAGGCTTTGATAGGTCAAGAAAGAGGGCAGAGGTTAGCCTATTGTCATTCCTCTTTTGGTTTATGGCAGTAGTAAAGGAAAGGAGGGCTGAGGTGGTGCTGTGGTATGGCCTGAAACCATGCTGGGAGTCGGATAGTAAGTTATTCTGTAAAAGGTATTGCATTAGTTGCTTGTGTACACATTTCTCCATTATTTTGGCTAGTGGGGAAAGAATAGCAATGCTTTAAATGTATATAAATTTAAAGTTATATATGTATATAAATATAAGTTTAAATTTATATGCTTTAAATATTAATATAACTCTGTCAACATAAATACTGGTGACTTCTGCACATGTGGAAGCCTTTATGACAATAATTGTTATGAAATCTAGTACATCAAGAGTTATAAATATCTAAATTCAAGAACACTACTATAATTTCTATATCAGAGTTAACTCTCAGTATAACTATAATAGGTTTACAAAGAAATCTTAGAGTATATTATTTATATTTGTTTAAGTGGCACCCATACATCACTAGAATCTGGTTCTTTATGAGAAAAGAAAGAGGGGTTTCCTTTCAAGCACTTTACATATATGATATCAATATAAATATTTGCTGTGTTTCTGTTTAATAGTTTTTGGCATCTGTTTATAATATACACTTGTATCAAAGTTATAAGAACTTTACATCTTTGTTATGACCTTTAGTCCGAGGTACTGGAACATGGCCCCTCACCCCTTATTTCCATTGCCTGTTATTTATTATTCTTTAATGAAGAGTTTGGTGGTCTTTTTGTGGTATGGTATTAGACTTTAATTTGAGTCTTTGAAGTCTTCATATTGTCATGTAAATAATAATATAAATGTTATCTTTTAGAATAAACATTCCCAGATATTTATATAAGTATTTTAAGAGCAGGTACTGTCCGCTTCACTACCAATTACCGTAGGAACTATAAAAGATTCACAACATTAGGCAATATATCACTTAATCATTTTCCTGCAGTCTTTCAGTTCCTTACAGCAAAATATTCATAGCCCAAGGGCTTCATAGCAGAGTAGCTAATGATTGCATATAATTACAGTTACTTTTAGTGTTGGCCTGGGCAGCATTTCAAAATAAGTGTCGGTCTCCATCACACTTAATTTCGCATAAAGTTATAAGAATATATACCTTTATCTGTTCTCTTGTAAATTAATGTACGAGCATGGCCAACAGGAGTGGAGTTCACCTGTCTTCTTAGGTGTATGCTTCCAAAAATAGGCAAACTACTCTAGCCTTCCTCAATAAAATAATCAGTTAATTCTACACTGAAACTAAGCCATATATAATAAAGCAGTCTGTAAAAGCAATGAGTAACATTATAAGTATACAGTGGTTCCTGGTCTTTTTTGTGGTGAATAACATTATAAGTATGTTTAATCTTTTAATGTTTCACATAAATGCTGTGAGTAATACAGAAGCTGAGGCATCTTTTATATCAACATTGATGTAATAATGTCTAACAATGAACATGACTTTCCTTAAACATTTAAAAATAAAGCCTAATTAATCTGCGATAGAAACATACGTGAATGTGCCTGATGATGTGATTTTTTTTCCCTTCCATTTTTTTTCATTAAGGAAACATCATTGTCAGCGAAATGCGTAGATAGAAATGGAATACATCTGGTGTACTCTTTTTTTGTATCTTTTCACATTCTCTTTAACTAAGCTCAAGCCATTAACATTCTAGTCATCAATCTCTTGAGATGTATAAAATACATGACAACCATTTGACACTTAGATTCATTTTTACTATCATCAAATCTATTAAGCATCCCTTTATATATTCCAATACAAGTTACATCTGTAAATATATAAGGATGCTTCATAAAAAAGGAAAATGTTTCTTTCCTTCTCTTTTTTTTTTCTTTAAGGTACCCACGTATTATCGCAACCAGACTCCAGATTAGGTAAATACCCAACTGCATTTGTTTGTAAATGTTTATAAGGGTAATATTTTAAATCAGTCTATAATTTGGGATATTTACCTCTCCAATCACTGTAAAATCCAGTCATTGCAAAGACAGTTTCATCCCTCATGGCTGTAAAGATATAACTGCTATGACAAATCACATTACTTTTCCATATTCTGAATATCACAGAACAAGTAAGTGTAATACCGGATGAGCAGTTTTTTTTCTTTATTTCCTTTTTACACTGTATCATTTACAACTGTTGCATTTATGTACAAGTTTACCTCTTCACAACGTCTGGAAAGTGTAAATGGAAACGTGACACTCTGACGATATTAGCATGCTTCTTAAAAAAAAATCAACAAATGGATTTTATTATATATAAAAAAAAGAAAATGTATTACAGTCATAAAGCAATCACATGCAGATGAAAGCTTCCCCACCTTTCTCCTCATGTGAAAACAAGTAACTCAGGGAGTTCAATTATATCAGTGTATCTCACTAACGATTTGTAAATATTGATGTATTTCACTTACAAAATGAACAGAACAACTTGCTTTGTGTCGAAAAACATTCTCTGAAAAGTGACATTTAATTGCTGCTTCAGGGACACACATGTGTCAGGCACTATCTACAGTTTATTTTGTGAAAAATAAATAATTTATCACATTTATATGTGGCTTAGTTTTTTCTTTAAAAAAAAATGTCATCATGCCATATTTCAAAAGCATCGCAACAAGAAGGGTTTGGAAATGAGCCGCTTCTCCATCTCGGAGTCTGGATGCAACAACATGCAGGCATCAGTGATATTTTAGATACGTACAAGTTTGTACTATAAAAGAATGAATCCACTAGTAAACTGAACATGTTAATTTAAGCTATGTTACATTGTGAATTGACTTTAGACAGTAATAGATATTCCAACGTTATTTCTGTTTCAGTTGACTGATCAGTATGACAGAATAGTGATGGTATTTACAAACCTCTCTTCACTATAACATATCTCTTCCCTCTAACAATGTGAACACTCATCTGGCACTAATCCTGGCTATGACAATATATAAGCATCTTCCAAATTTCTTATTATTAAATGTATGATCTAAATCGTGCTTTACATGACTGCGTATTAGGATGTTTCCGCTATAATTAATTCTCTTTATAAGTAAGTAATGCTGTTTTCTATATGTTACAAACATTGTTATTAATTTAAATTTCTGTGATGAGTGTAAGTGAATTGTTGAAACTTCTAGATTCAAGTATTGCATTACCATTCTTTGCATGAAGCTTCTATACATTTAAACAAATGCCATTAATGCAAGACATGTAGGTTTGTTTAGTTGTCATGATTACCATCACATAACTGTACAAAGAAACTCAGAACTTAACAACTGAGGCGAATGGGCTACAATTTGAGTAAGTGAACATTCTGGTGACTTAAGAACAATGTATAATTATATTTTATGTGTAAAAATAGAGATGGAGACATATTTAGCACTCATGGCTAAATTTAATGAAGATTGACAGCAAACGGCTTCTCGGAATTTTACACTGCTAGTTAAGCAGATTTCCTTGTTTCTCATGTTAGCCGAGAATCTAACAATAAATTATGTAAAGCAAACTATAAATTAAATGAAAACAGAAAATAATTATAAGTCCAAGAAACATCACTCCCCAGGACCAACGCTACCTGCGCCAAACTCAGTCCAAGCACATAAACTAACATAAAAGGCACAGTAGAGATGCAGGCAGTAAACACAGCACTAACCAAAATGCAGGAAACAAAGCTGAAAAAAATACTGCTTCATGAACTTTAAAATTCGGATTTATTGTGATACCAACAGAAGACGTGGTAAGCGCTTTCACCTGGATAGGCTTCTTCAAACCAAAAGAACCCCCCCCCCTCTTGTACACCCTTATATGGCAAAAAAAAGGCATCAAAAATAGATAAACCATTAAAGGCACAGTACAACTATCATGGTATACAACATAAATGAAGTGCTTACTCTAAAATACATTAACCATAGTAAAATAAAAACACCTATACCACTCATAAAACATGAATAGAAATGCATAAAAACAGAAAACTGCATAAATTCATACTAATTGCACAACACTAACAATAAATCCTCTCATAAAAATGCTCTGTCCAAACATGTCTTGTCTAATGATTCCACACACTTTTTTCATTTTAAAGTACTAGATCTCACACACACTAGTTTTTTTTTGGGGGGGGTGAGGGGTAGAACTGAGAGTATTGAATCTAAATGGATTGTTAGACTTAGAGCAGATGCTTTTCCTGGACTGAATGAGAAAGTACCATTGAGACCTTTCCTGAAGTCCAGGAGATTGAAGTGATATATATGACTGTGCTTTTTTCGTATATTATGAGAGCATTTTTATGAGAGCATTTTTATGAGAGGATTTATTGTTAGTTAGTTAATTTTAAGGTTCATGAAGCAGCATTTTTTTTAGCTTTGTTTCCTGCATTTTGGCTAGTGCTGTGTTTACTGCCTGCATCGCTACTGTGCCTTTTAAGAAAATAATTATAGCCCCCATAAATATCTATTTTAATATGTAATATGTGTGCCCTTCTTAAAATAAATTGTACTTTCCACAAGCTGCTAAATTTATACAAATAAGCTTTTTTTCTTTTTTTTTAAAGTCATAGACCTCTAAATAATGTTACATAAATAGAATAATTCCTATTCATTTCTATTCTTTTAACTGTGAAGAATAAAGAATATAACATTAAAATATACACAAAAACTTCACGTGTGAAGTGTTTAAAACAGTGTGCTGTAGGAATAAGAAAAAATAAAAGAAGACTTATGAGAGTTTGTACCTTAGTTGAATCTTTGAGAGATTTAGTGGTATCAACAGATTTAATATCAGTTCTTTGTTTTTTCTTCCTTACATCAGTCCAGGTGATTTTTTCTGATGATCTCTTCAGAGTAGTAGAATTTGACTAATCCATTTCTTCTGGTAATGAAATTATGTTGTTATTTTTAATGAAGGAAGTAGCTTCTTCAACATTATTAAAAGTTCTTATGTCATTGTTATGGTGAATTCTGATTTTGGCAGGATAGACCATTTGTGCTTTTATTTTGTTTTGCTTGAGGAATTTCACCAATGGCCAGGTTTTCTTTCTTAGTTCTAATACTTTTGAGGAATAGTCAGTATCAAATCTTATTTGACATTTTTTATAGATGATTGTGGTTTTCCTCCAGGCTGATATCAAAACCAGTTCTTTGTCCAAAAATGATAGCAATTTAACTATAATGGATCATGGAGAAGAATTTGGTGTGGTGGATGGTGTTTTTCTGATAGCTCTATGTGCTCTCTCAATTCCATAAGATAGTCCTTCTTTTAGATCTAGCATTTCAGGTAACCAATAATTCAAGAATAAGATGATGTCTTCTCCTTTCGACTTCTCTGGAAGACCAAAAATCCTTATGTTTGTTCTTCTTTCCCTATTTTCTATATCATCAACTTTATTTATTAGCCATGTATTCTGTTGTAAAAGATATTCACATTGGTATTCCTCTGTTTTTAGTCTCCCATCTATGTCATTCAGAGAAGTTTCAATGTCTGATAACTTTGTTTGTTGTTGCTGAAGTATTTCTTTAAAATATCAGTTTGCTTTTGACAGTTATCTTTAAGATTTTCTAGATTTTCAGTAAATCTGTCCATCTTCACAGATAATTCTTGAAGGGTAGTAGACATCAGTTGGATTTCTTTTTTTAGTGTAGAGTCCGATTGAGAATTCCTTGTGTTACTCATTTCCACACAATTTGGTTAGTCTTCAGGTTAATTTGACAGGAAAATTTTGAGATATTTCCTTTAACTTTGGTAAGTTTATAGCTTAATGGTGCTTCTATAAGATTTTCCAAGAGTTATTTGAATAAGTTAAATATTTTCCTGTTTTCTAGTATGAGTATGTGGAGCTCAGAATTTTGCTGCTAACAGTTAGGCATCTAGGCTCCACCCCTTGTTACCTTTTCTGACCCATATTTCACTTTTTACATTCACTTTTATTGGCTCTTCCACTCTCTCAATCTCCCATGCTCTTATTATTTGTCTCTTACCTACTCAGCCATAAACACACAATGTTTGAGCCTTCATCTATAGCCCTGCATTTCATCCCACTGCAAATAACCACATCCTCCAAACTCTCGACATAATCTTTCCACTTACCTTTCACCCAAACCTTGTTTTAAGCACACCCCCACACTACCACTACATGCACAATCCATTTGTGTCCTCTTCCTGACAACTGGAGCTTAAAAAATTAACCCTGAACAACAGAAATAGATTTAAAAGTACAATTTAATAACCACGTCTTGCATTTTAAAGATGTATATTGCTTAAATGTGTATCAGATTACTGAGACTGGATGTATATTCCTACCCCCAAAATTTCTAACTTTTTCATTTTATGAAAGGCTCAAGTGACCAGGAGTTAACATATCAACATGGAACTTTTATGAATTTATTAATTATCCATGGCATGTTGATGTTGAATCTCCCTGGCTAACTGAAAAAATACTAAGAGAATGAGAGACATTAGAGTTTATTAGTTGAAGGCCATTGGGACATATAAAAATGTTTGTATTAGTCTCACTAAAGAAAATGAGAGAAGTTACTGTATAGTCATGCATTGCTGATAGGAATGGGCTTGGAGGAAGGATAAAGAAAGAGAGAAAATGCCTAACCTGGCAAACTCCCCTGCCTTGAAATTTAGTTAGAACACTGGAACAATTCTTAAGCAGTATAAAACAGAGTCAAATAAGATTGAAATGATGTTATATGTCAGATGTTTAAAACTTTTTAAGAGATTGAATAGATGTTATCTGTCAAATAATTTGAATTTGTTGGCACAGCATAAAACTAAATCAGTTCTTTTTTTTTTTCAAAACAGGTTTATTGTTTTAACATATAAGAGAAATATCATAACAATTTTATACAAGTAATTAAAAATAGGTATTATTATAATATTCAACAAAACAACTAAAGTATTTACAAAGACATCCACTACAATCAGATCAATTAATTAAACTAAAATACCGTGCTATTGAAATTAGAATTTTTTTAACAAATTTTGTAAATTATCCCATACAATATAATATGATGTTTTTCTAGTTGTTCTCATTCTAATTGTGCTTATTTCCATATGGCACATTATATTCATAACATTTTTAAATTCATTGAACGAAGGAGGTGTATCTGAAATCCAATTTCTAGTTATTATTTTCCTGGCCACTGCTAGGATAGACCATAACAAGGGAAGCTTAATCTTTTAACACATTGAGGTACAGGTGTGTTGAATAATATAAGAGACTTAGAAATAATGAAATTATCTGTAAAAAGAGCCTGCAAAAATTCATTAATTGACTTCCAGTATTCTTTCAACTTCATACAGTCATAAAACATATGAGCCCAGTCAGCATTAATTTCTACATTACATCTCTTACATAGATTATCTTTATTATTTATTTTATTCATCATCAAAGGTGTATAAAAGATCTATGTAAAAATTTCCATGTATAAAGTCTCCAGACAATGGAAGATGTAGTTCTATAAGCAGATTCCAATATATATTGTTTATCTTGTTGAGTTGGTGGGTCCCCATTAATAGAGGTGAAATAATTCCAGTATGAATCTACACTGTAAAAGTTTCTTGTCTGATAATTTTATGTATATATGAAAGTTTACCTTTATCAGAAACTTTATGCTGTAAATTTAATATCAAGTAATCAATCAGTTTTGGAATAGATTCTTTAACTGTTATAGACATTAGATCTATTCTATCAATGAGATGTTGTCTAAAGATCTGAACCTCTAACCAGCAAGTTTCTCTTAGATCAAATTCTTGTTTTAAGAAATCTAGATTTTTAACTTTATTATCAGATATCAGCTGATACCAGTACTTTAGATTATTATCTATAGCTAAATGAGCTCCTTCAGAAGTAGATGACATAAGCATACCCTGAGTATACATTATAGGGAATACAATAACATTCCATTCCCTATACTTAGGGTGCATGAATATAAAGTTACGATAACTAATAATAATATTTAATGGGTAGCAAACCATATGTTTAGGTGTAATAGGTGAAGTACAAAATTCCTTTAGCAACCACAAGATGGAGTTATTTACAATCATATTTTTATGTGTTAAGGAGATTTTCATGAAGTGCATACTAATTAGCTCCCAATAATCTTTCCATTTTGCGATATATGACTGATCTATTAATAAAGTAATAACTTTTATAATAGAAGAGATAATATATAAATTAAAGTCTGGAAAAGAAATACCATCTTGAGACCAGCTATTAGTATGTTTTTTTAATGCAATCCTAGGTCTATTAGGTGCCCATAAGAAATTTAACATTAGTGTATTCAGTTTCTTGATAGTTATTTTTGTAGGTGAAAGTATTATTGATTGTATTAAGAATAAAATCTTGGGGAATATTATCATTTTAATAATTGTAAGTCTCTCCTCCATAGTAAAAAACATATTATTCCAGGTATTAAAAAGATTTTGTATATTAAGAAAACAGGTATTATAGTTATTATATATAATAGATTTACTATCTTTAGATAGTATTATACCTAAATAAGTTATCTGACCTGAATTGGGTACATATTTAGTAAAATCACTAATGAGAATATTTTTTCGTGTATATATAGGTAGTATTTTAGTTTTTTCTTCATTGAATATTAAACCAGAAATACTTTTAAAATTCATCATTTTATCAAATAAAGACTGCATAGAAGAATTAGATCCTGCTGATGTAATTAGAACATCATCTGCAAAAAGTTGAATTTTTGATGTTGTATTTTCATCTATTACAAAACCCTCTATGTCAGTACTGTTTCTAATCAAATTAGCCCAAGGCTCCATTACTAAAGTGAATAATAGTGGAGAAAGTGGACATCCTTGCTTTGTACCTTTAAGAATGGGTATTTTTTGTGAAACATATGTTCCTACCTTAATATAAGCCAGTGTTCCTTTGTATAAATGCTCAATTAAATTTACAAATGCATCAGAGAAGTTTGTGCATTTCAGTAAGGTAAACAGATAGTCCCAACTTACTGAATCAAATGCTGTACCTATATCAAGACTAATAAGTGTTAAATCTTTCTTTTTCCTATTTGCAAAATCAATTAATGTTAAAGTTCTTCTTATATTATCAAAAGTATTTCTATTTACAATGAAGCCCGTCTGATCTATATCTATAATGCCGGGATGATTGTCTTCAATCTATCAGCAAAAATACTCATAAACATTTTATAATCAACATTAAGTAATGAGATGGGTCGATATGAAGAACATCTAGTTGGATCTTTATTAGGTTTTAAAATTGGTGAAATAAATGTATATTGCCAAGATGGGGGGGGTTATTAACTCAGTTTGGGCCAAAATAAAAACCTTATGTATTAATGAATATGTAGTTTTAGAAAGGATTTTATATATCTCTGGTATAATACCATCATTACCAGGTGCTTTGTTTGATTTAAGCTTATTTATTTGTGTAATAACTTCTGTATATGAAATACTCTTGTCCAATAGTTTAATCTGTTGTTTATTAAGCTTTTTATTCATGTTTGTGGTTATAAACTCCTTTATTTTATCTTTAGGTTCCATGTTAATGTTGTTATGGTTAATCTTGTGAAAGTGATTTCTAAATTCATCCAGTATTTCTGGTATACTAGAAACATTCTTCTTTTCCTTAGAGAAAAGATTTCTTTGATATGGTTTTGTTTATTCAATCTTTTGTTTTATTTTTAAGTCTATGTAAGTATTTGGGGCTTATTGAATAAGACAAAACTTGTATTTCTCTAAAGTTATTTTAACTTTATGAGTTAAAATTTCTTTGTATTTCTCATTTAGTTTGTTTATTTCTTCAATAACTTTCTTGTCCATAATATTTTCTTTATTATTATGTTTATAAGAGTCTAATTTACTTTGAATATCTAACAATTCCTTATCCCAAGATTTCCTTTTATTATTATACCATCTGATACTTTGTCCATATAGATATGATTTTAAGGCATCCCAAACATAGAAAATGGAGACTTCAGGAGTATTATTTATGTCTAGAAAATGTTGTACTTCTGAAAGTATATATTCTTTATAGTATTTTAGCTGAGTTAAGTATGCTGGTATCCTTTTGATCTGAACATTATCAGTATTTTTTATCATGAATTCAAAAACAATTGAGTTATGATCAGATATAGGACATGAAATGATTTTGGAATTAATTAAATCTGTTACCATCTGGTTAGAAATAAAGACCCTATCTATTTTTGAATAAGTTTTGTATCTGTTAGAAAAAAAGGTGTATGGTAATGATTTTGAATCTATCTGATTATTAATATCATTCAAATGATAAGAATTAGCAAAATCATTTAAGTGTTTTGCATTAGATGTAATTCTTCTTTTCCTTATAGTGGTAGTATCACTTTCATGTAGTATACAATTAAAATCACCAGCTAAAATAATATCCCCTATAGAGAATGATATGATCTTATCAATATGATGTTTCACTGTATTAATACCAATTCCAGGTATCCAATATACATTAATTAAAGTGTAAGTCTTCCCATTAATTTGTATTGTAACCATACAAAACATTCCTTTGTCATCCTGATAAGACTTAATGGTTTTAGGAATGGGCATACTTTTATTCCATAAAATAGCCACTCCTCTTTTTCTGAGTGTGCTCTGAACTAACCAATACTGTATACTTATTAGTGGCTAGTTTATCAATATCTTTTTCAAGAGATGGGTTTCTTGCAGGAAGGCTAGATTGGCCTTGTGTAAATTAATGTATCTTATTAGGCTTGCCCTTTTACACGGATTATTCAATCCATTAATGTTTAAAGAAATTCCTTTTAAAGATGTCATTTGGCATTTTTAAAACTCAAGAATCTTATGATCGAGATAACAAATAACAAGATAAATAATGTTACATCTCCTCTTTTAGGTGTACCTTTAAATATAGCTGTATTTATTAAATCTCTTATGGGATTTTGTATAGGATTCAATTTTGTTTGTAGTGACAATGAGTGTACAAAATATATTGTGGATGTCAAAACTATATACATATAACTATGAACAAGTGAAAATAATGTAAGGATTAAACCTTGCATCCAGCCTGGAGTTGAAAACTCCAACTTAGAGTAGTATTTACTACTCAAGTTAACCCCTACCCTAAGCAGCAGTACCTCAGCTACCACCTTATCAATTTAATACTAGTTATATTTAACTGAGGTTAACAGTTTTCAATTCAATTATCTATCAAGACAAAACTACACATTTGGTAAAACAGCATCATATAAACTAAAATAAACTTTTTTTTTTTTTTTTAAAACTGTTCATACTACTATATAGATATATGTAATATATAAGACTTGTATTCAAATAGCATTCAAATAATCTTGATGTTAGAAATCAAGAGGAGAGAAAATTAGGTTCTAACATTCATTTAAATCAAAAACTTTGGCTAATATGATTCAGACATTACATATATTAAGATGCATCTATTTTCTGTCATGTGAATACTATTAACAGCTTCCAAAAAAAATCTTGAATTGTTTGTATATGAGCATTTACTTAAACTCATTATTGTCAATAGAGTAAAATATTGTATTCATAAAAATTATTATAAATCATATTGCATAGTTATGCAAATTCTCAGAAACACTTGCATTATTAAAAAAAAAAAAAAAAAGACACACACACACACATACACACACACACATACACACACACACACACACACACACACACACACACACACACACACACACACACACACACACACACACACACACACACACACATATATATATATATATATGATCTCACTGAGTTATGTCCTTGTTGAGCACTATCCTGCTTGCTGTCCCTAGAATAAATCTGTCTGCTTTATACAAAATAATGCACAGCAAACACATATTAGTAACCAGATTTTACAATCATGCTAACCTACTGCTTTAAAATATATCACATGACATTTCTTCCAGAATAGAGTTATAAGATTATTTATGCTTGTCAATCAGATGAATTAAATGATTTATAGTAAAGTATATGTTTGGAACACAAATTTTTCACACAGATTATTATGCTGCTGTTAAGTAGATTTTCAAAAACATTTAAATAAATGTTTCATTTTCTATGCCTTCTAAAATAAGACATTTACTTACTACAAGAAACTACATCATTTAAATTCATTATAACTGACATATTTTATAAATAGAGTATTCTTCCTGAATCTGTGGTGTGTCAGTATGATAACTAGGTCAGAGATTATACTAACTGCTTTCAGTTTCTCTGTGAGAATTCTGTGAGTTGAAGCTTCTGAAGTAACTCATGAACACTGTGCATGAGACAGCCCACATCTCAGATTGTCTCCCTTAACATTTTGGCGGGAAACTTATTAAAACTTGTGGCAAACATTCATTTTGTCAATAGAGTAAAATATTGTATTCATAGAAATTATTATAAATCATATTGGATAGTTATGCAGATTCTCAGAAACACTTGCATTATTATATAAAAAAAAAAAAAAAAGCCATCACACACACACACACACACACACACACACACACACACACACACACACACACACACACACACACACACACACACACACACACACACACACACACACACACACACACACACACACACACATATATATATATATATATATATATATATATATATATATATATATATATATATATGATCTCACTGAGTTGTGTCTTTGTTGAGCACTATCCTACTTGCTGTCCCTAGAATAAATCTGTCTGCTTTATACAAAATAATGCACAGCAAACACATATTAGTAACCAGATTTTACAATCATGCTAACCTACTGCTTTAAAATATATCACATGACATTTCTTCCAGAATAGAGTTATAAGATTATTTATGCTTGTCAATCAGATGAATTAAATGATTTATAGTAAAGTATATGTTTGGAACACAAATTTTTAACACAGATTATTATGCTGCTGTTAAGTAGATTTTCAAAAACATTTAAATAAATGTTTCATTTTCTATGCCTTCTAAAATAAGACATTTACTTACTTACTACAAGAAACTACATCATTTAAACTCATTATAACTGACATATTTTATGAATAGAGTATTTTTCCTGAATCTGTGGTGTGTCAGTGTGATAACTATGTCAGAGATTATACTAACTGCTTTCAGTTTCTCTGTGAGAATTCTGTGAGTTGAAGCTTCTGAGGTAACTCATGGACACTGTGCATGAGACAGCCCACATCTCAGATTGTCTCTCTTAACATTTTGGCAGGAAACTTATTAAAAACTAGTGACAAACATTCATTTAGCAGTGTAAATGCATCTAAACATGACAAAACCTTCACAATGTATTCCACAGACCATTACAGCCTCTTACTTCTTTTCAGAAAGAGAAACAAATTGAATCACAGCTTGCCATTAAATCTTCAGATATTTTGACTGGTTATGAAACAAAACATTATAACTGACATATTTTATGAATAGAGTATTTTCCTGAATCTGTGGTGTGTCTGTGTGATAACTATGTCAAAGGTTATACTAACTGCTTTCAGTATCTCTGTGAGAATTCTGTGGGTTGAAGCTTTTGAAGTAGTTCATGGACACTGTGCATGAGACAGCCCACATCCCAGATTGTCGCTCTTAACATTTTGGCGGGAAACTTATTAAAAACTAGTGACAAACATTCATTTAGCAGTGTAAATGCATCTAAACATGACAAAACCTTCACAATGTATTCCACAGATCATTACAGCCTCTATGTAAGTGAAATTAAGCCCAAAATTACCAACAAGCAATAAAACTCAACATTCTTCTCCCAACTCAATTTTCATACAAATCCTATTATTCACTGTGCCCACACAATCAAAAGCATTTCTATATATTAATAAAGAAAAGAAAAAGAGAGTAGAAAATAAAAGGGAGTGAGGCAGAAATAAAAAATGTAAGAGAAAGCTGTAAGAAGTATATACAATGGAATGTTACTTACTGTTTATATTAATAGAGTTAAAAATAAAACATATTATTTACTCTTATTTAGTTCTGATTATTATTAGTTAAAGTATGACAGATTATTTACAAACAAGCATAAGCAGTATAATCAAGAAAGTATAATTAGAAACAGCATTTGAAGAACTTATAAACTTTTACAAGGAATAAATATGTTATTATTCTATTAATGATATTTTCATTACTGTTCTCTCCCTGCCCTCCCCCACCCTTTACCCACTACATAATCTAAATAGAATGTCATTGTTTAAACAAAGAAAATAATAAAAGAAGAAGGAAAAAAGGTAAAGATAAAAATGTATCAAATTACTAACCTTACTTCTTTTCAGAAAGAGAAACAAATTGAATCACAGCTTGCCATTAAATCTTCAGGTATTTTGACTGGTTATGAAACAAAACATTTCTTTGCACGTAGAGAATAACTTTGATTAAATCTTTTCCAAAATATTTGTGGCTTTCTGGAAATGCAGGAACTATATTCAAAAGATTAATAATGAACTAAAATGATGAGAGAGAAAAAAACATATAACAAATCTTTTGTTTTTCAGTCTCTTCTTCTTCTCTGAAGTCTTCCATGAAGCTTCAGTTGCCAATCTCTTTAATGAAGAACTAGCCCATTCCATTTCTTCTATTTTATCCAAAATCCTTTTTCTTTGACAAACAGTAAAGCAGAGTCTAAATCATCGAAAACCTTAGGACCATCAGGAAGGAAGATTTTAAGCTTGGCAGGAAACAGAAGGTATGTTTTAAACTGTGCTTTTTTAAGCTCCCTTATTAGTGGCAGAAAAACTTTTCTTTTAGCTATTACCATGGAAGAATAGTCATTGTCAAAACGCACAGTTGTCTCATTAATCTTAACAGGAGCTTTAGCCCAAGCAGATTTAAGAACCATCTCTTTATCAAAAGATGATAGAAATCTAACTATAACTAATCTAGGATATTTTTTGTTAGAGTTAGTATTATAGATCTATGTGCTCTTTCGATACCAAAAGAGAATGCTTCTGGTAAGTCTAAAGTTTTAGGGAGCCAAGTTGTTAAAAAATAAGTAATATTGTTACCTTCAATATTTTCTGGCAGTCCAAAAATCCTAATGTTATTGCACCTAGATCTATTTTCCAGGTCATCCAGCTTTGTTTGTAAATGTGTATTTTGTTTCAACAGAAACTCAATGTTGATTTCCTCTTCTTGGATTCTATTTTCCATGTCATTCACAGCTTCTTCTATGTCTGTCATCTGGATCTTCTGTTGTTGCAGGTCTGTATGTAACAGGTCTATTTGTTTTGTAGTTTTTCTATGAAGGTGTCTATTTTAGTATCCATTTTATCCATTTTATCAGTAAGTTGCTGGATTATAATTATCAGAGACTGAAGTTCTTTCTTGATGCTGGAGTCTTGAGAATTTGTCTTACTGGAACTCATTTCAGACTGATAAACTGACAGGAAAATTTCCACAGTGATTTCTGACAGGAATATTGTTAAGATTTCCTTTCTTTTTTAGATATAGTTCAAGAACTATATAAAACAAACGTATTTAGAAAGAAAATTACTTCAAAAATTAATTTTTTAAGTAATTAATTCCTGTCAGTGTAATGAAATTGGTGGAGCTGAAGAAATCTGCTGCTATCCTGTGTTCATCCTTGGCCACGCCCCCAACTAAATCAGTTCTGATATGATAATAATTGTTATGGATGTAGTAGGTGACTGAAGACATTTTTCTTGAAGAAATAAAAGACATATTAAAGTGGAAGATAATCTAGTATGTAGTTGTTCACATATTTTGCTCAAATTTTACAATCCATGTTAAGCAGTATGATAGGATGGGTATTCCCTATTTGTGAGGTCTTTAGTTTTTCAAATCTGAATGAAATTGTTATTTTTATACTTGCTGTGTTTAAATTACTTAACTTGGTTTACATATGTTGTAACTGTCTTTTTCTATGTAATTTGCATTATGTATCTTGTGTTTGCATAGTTCCCCACATCCCATAAATGCCAATCTTGTATGGAGAAACACTGTAATAGAAAATAATAACCTTGATGCAACTAAATTGGGGGGGAAAGCTTTAGCAGAATTCAAAAACAGATAATCAGATTTTAAAGTTTTCTTTGCTGGTAAAGAATGTATTATGTTATGAATTGTTTCTAGATTTAACTGGTTAGGGCAAATTTTATAGCTGACAGTACATGTTTATGTATAAATTAGAATCGGTCAATACTCTGAGTATTGAGTATATTCTGAGTATAATTCTCTATTTAAAAAAAAAGGATAAGATAGCACCACAAATGGCAGCCTCAGTTCAGGGCTCTCTAGTATTCTGTTTGTTTTTCTTTATTTGTGCTGTGTTTGGTGATCAACTGTAATTAAGTATACTTGTGAAGAATTGTTGAATATTCAGCAATTGATTTTGTGCAATTTGACACTAGATTTTTCACAATTAAGACATTTTCTGGAGATCCTAGCTGGAGGAGCAGCAGCTGTCAGCAGCAGAGGTAAACAATGGCATCACAAAAGGGGGAAACGCATTGGTGCACTGGTTAGGCTAAGACAGAGAGGTTTTCGAATGGTACTCTGAAGTTTACTTCTGACAAACCTCCTCTCCCTATGCAATAAGATAGATGAACTGTTACTTCTCAATGAAATTCACAAGGATTTTTCACTTTCTTCTCTACTGTGTTTCACCTGGCTAAATGAATCCACTCCAGACTCTACATTACATCTGCCTGGCTTTCAACTTTACAGAGAGGACAGAGTACTGGGGACATCAGGGAAGAGTAAAGGAGGTGGAATCTGCTTTTATGTCAATGAAGGTTGGTGTACTGATGTCACACTGTTAAGTAAAATGTGCTACTCTGACTTAGAAATGTTTTGTGTTAATTGTAGATCACTTTATTCACTTTGGGAGTTTTCTTCATTTATTCTGGTTAGTGTTTACATTCCACCTCAAGTGTGTATGAGGGTGGCACTACAAAAACTGTCAGATCGATAGTGTGCTTGGAGCAGAATTATCCAAACTCCCTTCTGATTATTCTGGGGGATTTTAATAAGGCAAATCTCAGCCATGAACTTGCTAAATTTACACAACATATAAAGTGTCCTACCAGAGACAGGAACACACTGGATCATTGTTATACAGTGTTAAAACATGCTTATTGTGCTGTCCCCATGCAGCTTTGGCCTTTTATGAACACTGTCTGATTTATTTGCTTCCTATCTATAAGAGCAAGTTAAAATCTGTTAAACTTGTGATCAATACAGTGAGACAGTGAATTATTGAGGCAAAGCTGAAGCTGCAAGTCTGCTTTGATTGTACAGATTGGAGAGTATTTGATGATTCTGCTGCTAACTTGCATGAACTGGCAGACATAGTAATATCTGATGTCAGCTTCTGTGAAGATATGTGCATTTCCACTTAGACATGGTTAAAATGTAACAGCAGCAAACCCTGGTTTACTTCTAAACTTAAGCACCTTCGTCAAGCCAAGGAAGATGCCTGTAGAAGTGGGGATAGAACACTTTTTAGACAGCCAAGGAACACACTGACAAAATAAATCAAAATGGCTAAAAAGAACTATTCTGAAAAGCTAAAAAAAAACAGTTTTTGGCCAATGAGCCTGCATCAGTGTGGAAAGGTCTTCAGTACATTACAAATTATAGGAAACCATCCCCCTACACGGCAGCTAATTACCAGCTGGCTGATGACTTGAATGCTTTTTACTACAAATTTGTTAAGCCTGAGGCTACAAGTGACACTGTTGCCAGCTCTGTCAGTGTTCAGACATGTATAACTCGCTTCCACACATTCTCACATTCAACCTGCATTTATTGCATTAATTATCTCTGAAGAGGATGTGTGTGTGTATGTGTGTGTGTTTGTGTGTATTGATTGATTTGTTCAAGAGAAGGGGTAGTCTCTGGGATACATACCTGTCTCTCCAGCACATCCTATTATATCACAGACAAGATTTAAGTGTTCAGAATGGGTAATTCTGCTGCTGTTTGTTTTGTGGCTATGCAGGACGTCCATCTCGGTGGGTCCAACAATACCTTTTATGTCAGGCATAGATCTCCTCTCAACAGTCTGTAGGAGGCAAACTACAGGGATGGGGCTTTAAGGCAGTCTGCAAAGGAATGATATTTATCCCATGTAATCTTTTAGTGAGGGACCTCTGTGGATGTTCCAGCTTTACTCCATCGCATATTGCCTACTTAGAGGTGATCTCTACCTAACATACAAAGCTAGGTCAAACCCAGAGCTGTTGGACATGCTCCACTTAAAGAAATCCCAGTCCCTCTGAGCTACATGCTCTAGGGACCTAAATCTTGTCACCACAATAAACAGAACATGCCAGAGGGATAGATTCCTGTCCCAGAGACTTCCCATACTCTGGAATAAACTACCTATCTATATCAAACAAAGCTCCTTATTAGCACTCTTCAAGAAAAATCTTGATGGTTGGATGGGAAATAGGAAATTCACCCCAGGGATCACCTTTGTGGCTCTGCTTGACAGTGGCACAGGAAAATAATTTTCTTGGGTGGCAAAAGCCAGGGTACCTTTTTGGCTGGGCTTGTATAGGCCCCAGGGCCGATAGCCTAGTACCTACCTATGAACCTATTATTGGATGTGCCTGGTAAGGTACTTACCAAAAAGGGCAATGATTTCCTTACTACCACTGACATATAATGGACAAAGGCTAAATTATTGTCTATGGGTGTCCCCAGGTCCCTGATGACTGGGTTGAGTCTTAGGAGTGTGTGGTCAACATAGTAGTTACAAGGAGTGTTTGACTTCTTAATGGATACTACTATGCATTTCTTAGCAGTTATTTGTCTGTGTCAGCCCTTCTTGGAGAACATTAGTTCTTGTGGGGAGTCTATGACTGCTCCTAATTTGCAATAATTTGCAAATTTGGTCAGCCAGAGGCCTTTAACATTGGCCTTAACTTCAAATAAGTAGATGCCAAAAAGAGCAGTTTCAGGACAGAACCCTGAGGGATTCTGCTGGTAACTGGCGGTCCTGTTTGTGGGCCAGCCGGCTATCCATCGGGTGACATAAGGGTTTATATACCTCTTAAGTTTTTCATCAATGACCAAGTGGGGTATTATTTCAAATGCCTTGGCCAGGTCACGGTAGACAATGTGAACCATTTGGCCATTGTACATTGCTTTGGTGGCCTTCTCAAAGAAGTCTGCCAGGTTGAGTAGGCATAACTTGCCTTTGACAAAACCATACTGGGTTGGCTTCACTATCTGTAGGTTTTCTAAATCATAGTACTATTTTTTTCAGTCAGACAGCAAGCAAACTAAGATCAAAAATGTAATCACTCATCATATGTGTTGCAGTGGTCACTCCATTCCTCCTTTTGGTCATCCTTGCTCTGTGCTCCTTGTTTGGTTTTCCAGAGGATCCCTCAGCTGTCTTGTCATATCCATCATGACCCTTGGAGGCAGAACATTAGTTGAGTGATTCATATTGTGCCCCAGAGGGGTTAGTTCCCTCTTCATTTCCATTCTGGTATTCACTAACTGCTCTTCTCCCTCTATTCTGGCTCTTGCACACCACAGCATGCAACCCTTCCATTCCCTTATGAAGACTGAAAAGGAATGTGCATTCAGTGTCTCTACTTGTGTTCTGTTTTTCATGACCCCCCCATCCTCCTTCAGCCTAGTTAGGTTGGTTCTTTCCTTTTTTCTTTCTGCAATACAGCTAAAATGATTTTGTTTCCCTCCTTGACTTCTACTACCCACTCTCTCTGACATACCTTTGGAGTTCTTATCTCCTTTACTTCCCTTCTAATTGTCTCTTTCTACTCTGTTATTCTCCTCCACATCTACTCCCTTTCACCTAGTATATGCTCTTTCTTTTGCTCTAACTGCTACATGTACTTTCCTATGAAGCCTTATTAATCTTCTCTTTTTACGTCTTCATCAAACCTTGACAATAGCTTTAAGTACTATGTTCCAGACCCATCCCCACTTGGGTATTGTTGACAAACTCAAGAGGTTAGGTATAAACCCTTCACCCTGAGTTCAGCATAATCTACATCATACAATATCACAGTCTCCTTTATTTTCTACCTCCCCAGTCTAAATTTTACATTGGCATGACCAATGTAGCCAATGGTACCTTCACTTTGACAGCTCTGACATTGCACCTTCTTTAGAACCATATGTTCAATGATCTCCCATCTTAGTCAGAATCATCTATAGAATGCTATCCCATTTTAGTTAGGACCATGTGTAGAAGGGTCTATATCACTTAATCGAATGCTTAATTGAGCGAATTGTTATTTGTCAAACCGACTTAAGCGAAACCTCAGTTAAGTGAACATTTGGTTAAATAAAAGTTTCCTAGGGAAAAAAAAACAATTGCCTGCCCTCTGACCATAACAAACAAAACAAAATTAAAAACTCTGCAAAGTGGGGGGCTGTGCCTCCCACACCTCTCCTAATTGAATACACCAACTCCAAGATTGCACTACAGTGGGGAAAAGGGCAAATTCACAATGATGGCCAACCATGTCCTTTCCCTGTGAAAAAAATTTGCTTAAATGATCGTTCACTTAATTGAGCTTTTGCTTAAGTCAGTTTGACAAATAGCGATTTGCGCAATTAAGCATTCGATTAAATGGTATAGCACCATATAGAATGCTATACCACCTTAGTTATAAGCCCATGTAAAATGCTATCCCACTTAAGTTAAAACCACCTGTAGAATGCTACCCCACCTTTGTTAGGACGACACAGAGTCTGATCCCACCTTAGGACGACATGTGGAGTGCTATCTCTTCTTTGTTACAACCACATGTAGACTACTATTCCACCTTACGTATGACCACATGTAGAATGCTATCCTTTCTTGTAAAGTCCAGCACTAGCTGCATGAAGTATTAATGGTCTAATGTTTCACTCAACACTCACTCCCCCTTTACCCTGGCCTGAAGCTCATGAGATCTCAATCCACTTTTGGCAGGTTCAGAGCAACATAGTATAGCACCATACTCATCTACGATATTTGAGAGACCACCCAAAGGAGCTACAACTATGCCCTTTCCTTCCTTAAACTCCATAAGACATCTGTTGTAATCAAAAAGTTTTAAGAAAAAAGACAAATCAAGACAACAGTAATATTTTGACAGGTTTATTCTCTACATAAATGAAATAAGCAGATGCTTCCATTCTCCGACTAAAACTTGGGCTTGACCAGCAGACTGTACTGCATGTGCCACGTATTTAGTCTCAGGAAATGACTGACAACCTGTTTTACTTCATATCTCTTTGTTAATTGTTTTGTACAGCTATAAACTGATTGATCTCAGTTATGAATTGACCTGAGGGTGGGATGGTCACTGTAGTAGAATATATTGCTAAGTATCCTCTCAGTGTTGTCTCCTCTTATGCTCAGTCACTGTCTTCTTTCATAGAACAGGTATATGTCATATGTTATTACATTTCTATTTGTTCTAAGACTGCATGGAATAGTGAAAAGACATTGGTAGAGTGTTATATTTGTGTAAGCTTTATGTATGCTGAGCGTATTTCTCTTTAATACATATGTATTTAATCTGAGTTGCTGGTGTTCTGGTGTGTGTATATGTATATATATATATATATATATATATATATATATATATATATATATGGGTCTGGGTTACAACGTCGACGGATGAGAAGACCGACAGGGAAATCACCAACGCCAGAAGATCGACGGATGAAAACACCGACACGGAGAACACCGAGATGGGGAAAGGATGTGTAAGTATGCGGTAGTGATGGACGTTAGGGTGCGAGTAAGGTAAGTGTGCGATGTTGACGGTCTGTAGGGGTAGGGGTGGGTTAAGTGAGTTAGGGTTAGGGCGCGGGTTAGGTAAGGGTGCAGTAGTGAATGTTTTGGGTTAGGGGCGGGTTAAGTGAGTTAGGGTTAGGGCGCGGGTTAGGTAAGGGTGCAGTAGTGAATTTTTTTGGGTTAGGGCCAGGTTAAGTGAGTTAGGGTTAGGGCACGGGTTAGGTTAGTGTGCGATAGTGACGGACCTTAGGGTTAGGGTTTCGGTTAGGGTTGTGGATAGTTGTGTATGTAAGGTTTAGTGTTTGTTTGTTAGGATTTAGGTGTGCTTGCGTTGTGTGTGTGGTTTTTGGTCAGGGAATTTGTTTTGTTTATTGGTTGTTGTGATGATGTGTTGAGTGTGTGCGGTGTCGTGTTTGTGAACTGTCGATGATGTGGTGTCGGTGATGTCGTTGTTGATGTTGTGTGCTGTCGGTGTTATAACCTAGAACCATATATATATATATATATATATATATATATATATATATATATATATAGAAAGATATAGATATAGATATTAGTATTACACTGTTTTGATGTACTGGTTAAACCCATGAATGTTTTGTACATTATGGTGTTATATTGTGCTTATTACAGTAGTACCATGCTCTGATACTTTGCTCAATACAGCTGTATATTCAGTCCGCATTACTGCGGTTCTCTAACAGCATAGTTCCTGGTAAAAGTACTCTGGGCTTACTTTCATACTGTGTCATACCATTACATTACCCTTATATTTCCCGTGTATTGTCTTGCTGTGACTTACTGTGTTCCTTCCTCCATCTCTTTTTTGTATAATAAGTACTAATGTTATTGCCTCAGTATAATATAACAGTTTAGTAGAGGTTTTTTTCTTTCCTTCATTTCAGAGCCTGTGGTCATTACATCTGACCTTGATATTGCAGGAGCTCTGCCACAAGGCCATACACCCACAAGCTTATTGAGAATTTTGTCATTGTTTAATGTAAGCATATTTATCATGAAAAACCTTGCAGCATATTAACTTTAATCAGTTAATTACATGCCTGCTCTGTGGCTGAAAGCCCCTATGAACAATAGTCCATTGACTCTAAGGACGTCTTACTAAGCTGGCCACTGTCCTCATTTGCTTGATGAAAAGACTACACTGCATATGCCAGTTATAATAATCATACCTCTCAACTTACAAATTTACACAGAATGTCCAGATTTTTGCTTCATATTTTTGTCTGTTTCTCATAAATAAAATTGTGTTTTTCTGGAAAACCACCGGCAAATCACTGAGGGGGTGAAGTCAGAAAAATAATGACAGACATTTAAGTTTCAGACTTCATACCCTTCAGAAAATCCATGCTAATGCTAAACCTGTTATTCTATCAACTTTTTAAGTTTGTAACAGTAATACTTAAAAAAGTGTCCCTATTTTTCGGCCTTTGTCCTCCATTCTTTATGGCTTTGTTCAGATTTCTTGCTCTAAGAGGTTGAGAGGTATGCAATTATTTAGTCTCAGGAAATGAAAGATGACCTGTTTTACTCATATCTCTTTGTTAATTGCTTTGTTCTGGTTATAAACTGATTGCTCTGACTTATAAATTGACCTGAGACCCCAGCAAATACTCCACCACAGGTACAGTCTTGAACTCTCTTTCGGTGATCATCTCCCATGTTTACGACTAGACATCTCACACATCCAGTTAAACAGCATATTTATAAAACAACACATAACCTTTCCAAGTTTAACCCAGAAATGTTCATTACTACACTATCATCTATTAACTGCAACTTCCTAAAAATCCTCCCCTTACACGATGCTGTAACTGAATTCAATACAACTTTCCTAAATATCTTAAATAGCCTTGCACCTCCTTGAAGGAAGAGACTGAAAACAAATAATGCAATTTGGGTATCCAAAAAGAGTAAAATAATAATGCAGGATTGAGAACAAGCATGGAAAGAGTTGGAAAAATATAAAACACCTCAATATCTTGAAAACTTCAGAATGCATTGCAATTGGGCTGAAAAGCAAATAAATGACAAACAACTATACTATAATAACTTCCAGAATAGTACTAACCAAAACCCTAAAACATTTGGACATCCATTAAAGAAATCTTACATCCTGGCCAAAAATTCAACTCCACCCCCTCTCCAGATAACTCACCACTCGAAACTGCAGTCATACCTCTCAACTTCTTGCAGCAAAACATCTGGACAATGGTTGCTAAGGCCTGGAACTCCTTACCTGTATCCATCAGGTCTATACCCTCCCTCCCATCTTTCAAAACCATTATGAAAGACTTCTTAGCTAAAATCTGGCTCTGTTCTTGCTCAAAACCAGGATAAATTATACTCCTAAATGTGAACACGTACCTTTTCATTTCTTATACCTCCTTTCTCTCCCTCTTTCACTTATGTTGTAACTACTATCTATTTCTCTAAATATACCATAAGCCTGTTTTTCCCTCGCTTCACATTGCAATTCCTGTCTGTATTAGCCTGACTATTAAATTATTGTCATATACCTTGTATCGATTTTTTAACCATTTTATATGTATAATTTATTATTCTGATTTAAACTGCAGATGTTTTTGTTTTATTTTTATAGATTGTGTAATTATTGTTCTGAAAATGTTTTATAATAATTTGGAGCTTTTCTCCCCAGGCCTCTGTTGAAAATGAGCTTCTACTCAGTCGGACTTTTCCGGTAGTCAAATGTCAATAAATAATTAAATAAATAAAAATTACTTTTCTTTCATGTTATTCATTTTCTGATTACCTGCTTACCCCATTCCAAGGCTGTGTGGGGCCAGATCTGGCCCTTAGTGGGCACAAAGCAGTGAAGGCTATTCTGGATGGAATGCCAGCCCATTGAAGGATACATATACTCATAATGTCTGCCATGTTCCATGCACATCTTTGGACATCTTACAGAATTACCAGTTCACCTATAGCCCATGTCTGGAATATGGGAAGAAAGTGAATCACACAGCAAAATCTCATGTGCAGAGTAAAACATACAGACAATGCTCAGAAGTTACCCCAGTCAAGAACTAAAGATGAAACCAGAGGGAGGCTGTCATAATGATTAAGATACCTGCCTTACAGACACCAAGGTGCAAGGTTTGATTCTCACATGGTTTAATTGGCTAGGCTTAAAATGGCCCACAAGGGCAGTTACCCTAGTACTAATCGAGGAACCTATCTATGAACCTATGGAAAAACTGTTACTTACTTTGAGGCAGCAACACAAACCACTTTGCTGACCATGTGTAATTTCTTTCAATGATGTAGTGTTACATAATCCATGTCACTAAAGTTTTAGTGCAGGACTAACCAAAACTTTCAAGATGCTGAAGTATTATCAGTTCTAGGTGTTGGCATACATGGCCCATGATGTTTACTAATTGAGACATTAATATTTAAAAACAAAAAACACATAACTGAAGGATCTGAGGAACAAAACTGCACGATATTAAGAGATTTAAAAACAAAAAACACATAACTGAAGATTAAGAGATTTAAAAACACAAAAAACACATAACTGAAGGATCTGAGGAACAAAACTGCACGATATTAAGAGATTTAAAAACAAAAAACACATAACTGAAGGATTTGAGGAACAAAACTGCACGAAATTAAGAGATTTAAAAACAAAAAACACATAACTGAAGGATCTGAGGAACAAAACTGTACGATATTAAGAGTACCAGACTTAACAATGCTGCTTTTCATCAATATAGACTTCATCAGAATTACAAAACCATCATTCATACTAATATTTAAATACACATGTTCCAATCACAATGCATACTCAATTAATCAATTAAGTATACTAATCTAAATTTATTAACTTTTAAAGGACCACTAAAATTCATAGGCATGAGTAAAAATACACACTAGAAAAAACATTTAGAAATATATACTTTTAACTTTCAGTTTTAGGGTGGTGGGGGAATATGTTTTTATCTCAAAATAGTGTTTTTTTTTTAAAGAATAATATTTTTTAAAGGTTTGATTCTGCGGTGGTACAGCGGTAGCATTGTTACCTCACAGCAAGAGGTTCTCCCGTTCGATTCTCGGCTTGTCTTGGGAGTGCCTTCTGTGTGGAGTCTGCATGTCCTCCCTGTGGTTGGGTAGCGTTCGAAAGACATGCATGCGTAAATGGGCATGCTTTCGTTGAAGGTTGGGCGTCAAGCTGGCACCTCGGCGTTTCGTAAAAATCTACTGCCAATCATTAGCAGACCAGAGTTCCACTGTGGCGACCCCTTACCAGGAAAAAGCCAAAAGACAAACATATTTTTTAAAGGTTTGTAGATTACTTCTTTTTTATTATGAAAGGTAACATGAGAGAATGCAAACTGTTTTTGGAAGAATTAAATAGAAGCTCTGATTTTTTAAAACTTACTTTAGTCAATGTAAAATTAAAAGTATATTTTTAGACATTACATTAGAATGGGATATTAATAAAAGGTCCTTTGATAGCAATATTTTTCGCAAGGAAACATTTTCAAATTGCTATTTGCATTTTAAAAGTAATCATTGTGGGTTTATTAATAAGAATATACCAAGAAGTCAATATATTAGGGCTTTGAGGTTGATGACTGGGGAGGTGGATTATGACAAAGAACTGGAGGTTATTACTTTTCTCTTTTTATAGGAAATGGCAATTATTAGTTAGTGCCAATGAAGTATTGGCTAAGAGACATACACATTTTGCTCTGATTTTATATAACCCCTTAGAAAATGTAGGGTCTGATAAGAGTTACATTGGTGTGTAGCCTTAATATGTCCGTTTTGATATTCACCAAATTATTTGTGACAACTGGTGTATTTTTATTTATTTATTTGCATTTGTTAACCGGGATAGTCCACTGGGCCAAGGTGAGCCCGTTTTCAGTGGAGGCCTGGGGAGAAAAGTTCCAGATATAGTATGATATGGCACAGCATTATACATATACTATAAAGAAATACATTACATATGAGCAGCATAGCACGTATTCAATACAGCAACATACAGTGGAGAATAATAAACAGTCTTATCAGAACAACATACAATAGGTGAATACAACACTAGTCCTTACAGAGTTAGATCATGGCTCATGACATTTAGCAGTAGGTCCAGATGGTGATAGGAAGAGCTTGGTATAAAATCTATGCAAGGTGTAAGATAGTATTATCTAGGAAGTTTGATTAGGTCAGATGACAGAAGGTAGACTTTAAGAGAAGGTAGGAATATAGAAACACAATCTGGAGGTGAGAACATCTAAAGGTATAGCACTTCTTTTGAGAGTAAATGTAGAAAGAAAGTTTTTTCAGAGCAGAAGAGAAAATGGGTTGGTGATATATATTGCAAGAAGGGGAGATACAGGGATGGGAGGAGGATGAGGGGGATCAAGTTACAGGAACTATGTCCTTAGTACAGTTCACTGCCAAAGAGAGGTGTTATTTCAGGGATTTCTTAAAGACAGGGGCACTGTGAGGGGGATCAAGTTACAGGAACTATGTCCTTAGTACAGTTCACTGCCAAAGAGAGGTGTTGTTTCAGGGATTTCTTAAAGAGAGGGGCACTGTGAGGGGGATCAAGTTACAGGAACTATGTCCTTAGTACAGTTCACTATCAAAGAGAGGCATTGTTTCAGGGATTTCTTAAAGAGAGGGGCACTGTGAGGGGGATCAAGTTACAGGAACTATGTCCTTAGTACAGTTCACTGCCAAAGAGAGGCGTTGTTTCAGGGATTTCTTAAACAGAGGGGCACTGTTAGGGGGATCAAGTTACAGGAACTATGTCCTTAGTACAGTTCACTGCCAAAGAGATGTGTTGTTTCAGGGATTTCTTAAAGAGAGGGGCACTGTGAGGGGGATCAAGTTACAGGAACTATGTCCTTAGTACAGTTCACTGCCAAAGAGAGGCGTTGTTTCAGGGATTTCTTAAAGAGAGGGGCACTGTGAGGGGGATCAAGTTACAGGAAATATGTCCTTAGTACAGTTCACTGCCAAAGAGAGGTGTTGTTTCAGGGATTTCTTAAAGAGAGGGGCACTGTGAGGGGGATCAAGTTACAGGAACTATGTCCTTAGTACAGTAGAGGTGTTGTTTCAGGGATTTCTTAAAGAGAGGGGCACTTTGAGGGGGATCAAGTTACAGGAACTATGTCCTTAGAACAGTTCACTGTCAAAGAGAGGTGTTGTTTCAGGGATTTCTTAAAGAGAGGGGCACTGTGAGGGGGGATGTTTCAGGGATTTCTTAAAGAGAGGGGAACTGCTGGTAAACTTTCTTGATGGTGGGAGAGTATTGCATAGTTTAGCTACAGTGAAGGAGTAGTGCATTTGTCCTGCTGCACAGGTTGCTTTCACTACATTTAGGAGGAGTTGTTTAATGGATCAGAGAAGTCTGTTTGGATGATATTGTGTGAGAAGGGAAGACAAGGAAGGGTGGTTAGACGGTTTATTAATAATTTTGTGTGCAGTGGTTGACTGAATAAGTGACAGATGATGTGGAAGTTCCAGCCAGTTTAGTTGGTGAAGAGATGAGAGATGGTGAGAACAATAACTTGCATTTGTTACAAATTTAGAGATTTTATTGTAGCATGAGGCTAGTTTGGCTTTGAGAGAGGCTTGGATATTGATCAGGAGAGGTGCCCCATATTTTGAGTGGCTGTAGGTAATAAGCCATTATTTGTATATAAGATATAAGAAAAATAACTGTTTAAAAACTTTGTTACAAAATAACAACACTTTAGTTAGACCTGTTTATACTATGAAAGTGAAAGGAACGTATAAATATGGGTTATGCAACACCTGTAGATATATCTGTGAAGCTCCATTCCTTATTTTATCCTCTATGGAAAAAACAATTACTGACACATGAAGGTTTACATGTAACTCTAAGAGAGTACTTTATATCAGTGTTTGTTCAGGATGTGAGGCATTCTATGTTGGAATGACCTCTAGAACATGAAATAAGAGAATTAAAGAACATCTTTATTCTATAAAATGCAAAGATATTAATAATGCACTATATAAGCATAGCAGGGTATGTGAAAAATATAAAAAGTTCCTGTTTTTGAGTTGGAACAGGTATTTGAAGATGATGTCAAGAGATAATGAATACCTGGACCTAAATGAAACTATAAATATTAAGTGTTTCCTAAAAGACAGGAGGCTGAAAGTGAAAGAAAAGTGTACATTTCTAAATGTTTTCTTGTGTATATCATTTTTATATGTGTATTTTTAGTCATGACTTTGAATTTTAGTGGTCCTTTAAAAGTTAGTACTCTTAGATTAGTATAATTAATTGATTAATTGAGCATGCATTTTGATTGGAATATTTGTATTTAAATATTGAGATTACTGTTGGTTTTGTAATTCTGATGACGTCTGTAGCGACATAAAGCAGGGTTATTAAAGTTTGGTGTGCTTAATATCACCCAGTTTTGTTCCTCAGGTTCCTTCAGTTTTGAGTTTTTTTAAGTTTACATTTGGTCACTACTGCATATCATTTTTACTTATTAATATTTATTTTATAGCTTCTAGCATTCCTTAATTCTGTAACTATCATAAACACCTGTCTAACTCCATCTTTACACAATAGAGCAGATAAGCATAAAGGGAAAAACAAAAATTCAGCATCTAAACTTTCTGTGTTCTAGCTAAACTCATAGCTATTTCAGATTCCTATAAATTAACTCTTAACTCTTAACTAGAGCTTTGGTAACTAAACAAAACATGCACTTGCTGATATTGAATGTTTCCATGTGCTGAGCTAAAATGTTGCCCTAGTGGTAATAGAAAGAGAAATATTAGGTAGCTGACAAGGAGAAATTAAAACAATAATCATTCAGTGACTTCAAAATGTTACTAGGAAGTCTGTGGGTTGCAGATAACATACTTTTCCACAGTATGATCCAAAGATGAAAATAAACATATTTTCATATTCTGTTCCAGTTTTTTATATTAATACCTGTATGTTGTTTTGACTGTTTCACAGTGACTGAATAGTGTATTAGATTCTGAATGTAAACTTTGATGCTACATTGTTAAAATACAGTTGTGTAAGTAAATTTACCATAACAGCAGATGGTCGAATGAACACTGCTGCAATAGACTCTGCTATATAGGTTATACACTGCCAAGGATATAACAGCTGGCCAGCTTCCAAAGCTTCAAGGCAATTTCCACATGCCCAAACTGACAGAAAGCTCGAGCTGAGCTGACTGAGCTACATGTGTGGGTGCCAAGCCCTTCAGAGCTTTCCTGCTAACAGACAGAGGGAGGTTGAGCCCTGAAAGGACAATGCTAGGAAAAACAAATGTCCATACATTGGCATAAAAACACAGCAAAAAAAGAAAAAAAAACAAGGGATGTTTAAAAAAAATCAGGGGGGATGGAGGGAGGCAGCGGCTACTGCAGTAGTGATCATTCAAAAGTCTACTGTTATGCTAAGTTTACATAGACAACTGTACTATGTTCATCACATTGATCACTGCCGCAGTAGCCTTAGCTATATAGGCAGATTACCCTAGCTTACTTTCTTTGGGAGGTGGAAGGAGAAGAGTCCAGGAACCTTTGAAGAATGGTCTTAGCAAAGCCTGATCTGGACCTAGAAAAGGAGTCAAGCTTACAGTGTTTTGTAAAAGTATGTACAGAGAACAACACAGCAGTACTTCTAGGATCCAACCATTTCCAGAAAAACATAGATGCAGCCAGGGTCCTGGTATAGTTGGCCTTGACCCTGCTGTAATAGATTTGCTATGGTGAGTATAACAAAAGGTGATAGCCCTATACAACCATTTGGAAATAGTCTGTTTTAATGCAGTAACTCCTCCTTAATTTAGTGTTAAAGAAGCTAACACTTGCTTCATTTAAACCAGCTAACCTAGCTGACCTGAGGAAGGGACAACCTGTGTCAAAACAGACTGCAATGAAAGAGGAGGAAGCATGGGCAGACATGCTGAAATGGTGGATAAATGAACCTTGATAGAGGAATAAGAAAGTCCATAGGATAGTAACTGACACAAATATTGTAAAACCACAGAACAACTAGCCTGAATAAGTGCTAGTTATGTTGCTAGGCCCAACTAGAAAACCTTTTTCATTTGCTAATGTATAATTTTCTAATAGCAGGCTTTCTTGCCTCCATTAGTACCTGCTGCATGCCCTCAGTAAACAGGTGCCTAAAAGGAATTAAAACCCTATTATCCAGGCAGTCAACTGATGATTGATATCAGGGTGTATCAAACATCCATGTTCTTTTGTGAGTAAATCCAGTTTGTAAGGAAGCTTGTGGTAATTGCCCCTGGCCATTTCCAAAAGAAGGAGAACTACAGTTACCTGGTCCAGAAGGAAATTGCCACAATGGCTGTGGGGGATTCCTTCTGAATATTCAGAAGTACCGTGGATATCAGATGAAAGGGTGAAAAAAGCATACAGGGGCATTGTTGTCCAAGGAAAAGAAAAGGCATCTGTCTTCTCTGCCTTCTTGCATTGAGTCCTGGAACAGAATTCTGTCAGTTGATTGTTCAGAGATGAAGGAAAGAAGTCTACTTGTGGAACTCTCCATAGATGGATCAAATCTTGGAAGACCCTATGATCTAGTTTCCATTCATAAGGGTCTACCCAGGTCCTGCTTAGCTTGTCTGCCACACAGTTTTTCTCTGAAGGAATGTAAGATGCATTTAGAGTGAGATTGAGCTGTGAAGTTATATCCCAAGCTAACATGGCTAGTCTGCAAAGGGGATATGACATGGTTCCACCTTGCTTGTTGATGTACCACATGACTATGGTATTGTCTGTGACAACTTGAAGAGGTCCCGGGGACCAAATATGACTCAGAGAGTTGAGTGCCTTGATCATGGCAAGCATTTCCTTGTTATTTATGTGCTTACATCTGTCTGTGATGTCCCACATATCCTGCACTTTTATCCCTCCTGAAACTTCTTCCCCAGCAAAGTTTTAGGCCTCTGAACAGGGAGAGGCAAGATGAGACCTGGATTTAAGGATATCAGTTGTCTCCATAAAATGATTTCTCTTCTGGCAATCTCAAGCACTTGGATTAAAAAATACAAAGGATGCTGGTGCCGGGACAAAAGAGACTTCATATACCACTGTATTTTTCTCATGTGGAGTCATGCCAGGGGTTTTTTGAGAATCATAGAAGCCGTGAGACCCAAAATCCTGAGGTATTTTCTCACCTAAGTGGAAAACCTTATAAATAGATCTAGATATTGATCTACGTTTTCGTGTGGAAGAAAAGCTCTTTGAACTGAGGTGTCTAGTTGACATCCCAGGAACACAATCCCATGTGAATGAGTCAAGAAAGACTTTTGAATGTTCTTTTGGGATCCCAGCTTGTGTAAGAGATCTGGCACTCAAAAGAGAGATTCCTGACACTATGTAAAAGACTCTGCAGAGATAAGCAAGTCTTCTAAATATGGAAACGTGGATAACCTGTAGCTTGCATTGAGTTATAACTGAAGCTAGACATTTTGTGAACACTTTTGGTGCAGTGGATATTCCAAAGGGTAAGGCAGAGAACTGATAATGTGATCCAGACACACAAAACCTTAAGGAGCATCTGAAGTCTGGATGAATAGGGACATGATGATAAGCACGTTTTAAGTCAGGTGTTATCAGGAAACTTGAACGAGAAAGAAGGTTTTGAAGTGACATCATTTTGAATTTGGCACCACCAGAAAAAGGTTTAGGAAAGAGAGATCCAGAAGTAGTCTCCGAGCATTTTCTTTCTTTGGCACTAGGAACATCCTTCTGTGTGTGTGTGTGTGTGTGTGTGTGTGTGTGTGTGTGTGTGTGTGTGTGTGTGTGTGTGTGTGTGTGTGTGTGTGTGCGTGTGTGTTTGTGAGTGTGTGTGTGTGTATATATATATATATATATATATATATATATATATATATATATATATATAGATGTGTGTGTGTGTGTGTGTGTGTGTGTGTGTGTGTATATATATGTTTGTATGTGCTTGTGTAGCAGCATTTTTTTGTAACATTTAAGTCAGTTTCAGGAGTTAGTTCACAAAACAGTTAAGAAAATGGAAAACTGTGTTTACACAAGAAGTTCAGTCTGCAGTACTCAACTGCAATCTCAAATAAACTCTCTGGTAAATATTCATACTATGCAGGCCTTACATAGATCAAGCCACATGCAGTAATTCTTTACACTCACAGACAGTACTCTCTTCACAGGGTTCTGGAAAATATACTGTACTTACAGAGACATCACAAGACAGACCTCCAGCAGGCTCCTCTGATAGGCAAGAATCGCCTGAAATACCTTCCTCTTGTACTTTCTCAAAGGTAGGGATACATCCAAGTTGCCTCCAGTGTAAAGGATATCACTGCCTTTCTCTTCAAAGGAGCACCACCCAGACTGCCCCCTTCTGGTATAAATTCATCCTTCTAGCCCCCCCCCCCCACACACACACATACACACCTTCTTTAGACCAAAACATTATGAATTTCCCCACCAGATAGGCCTATTTGCATTTGTCCTTGGTTAATATTTTCCTGCAAACCTGATATCACACATTTAAAGGGATCATCAACCACCCTTCTGAATTACACATTTAAATGAACCAGCCATCACTGTTCTACATGACTCCAGCATGGAACCATTGGTTCATTCTCCAGCAGATGGGCTGTCTGCCAAAGACATATTTTAATGAACCAGACAGCACTGCACTACATGAATCCATCATGGAACCATTGGTTCATGCTCCAGCAGATGGACTGTCTGCCAAAGACACATTTAAATGAACCAGCCAGCACTGTGCTACATGACTCCATCACTCCATCATGGAACCATTGGTTTTTGCTACAGCAAATGGGCTGTCTGCCAAAGACACATTTAAATGAACCAGCCAGCACTGTGCTACATGACTCTAGCATGGAACCATTGGTTCATGCTCCAGCAGATAGGGTGTCTTCCAAAGACACATTTAAAGGAACCAGCCTACAGTGTGCTACATGACTGCATTATGGAACCACTGGTTCATGCTCCGGCAGATTGTCTGTCTGTCAGACACATTTAAATTAACCAGCCAGCACTGTGCTACATGACTCCCACATGGAACCATTGGTTCGTGCTCCAGCAGATGGACTGTCTGCCAAAGACACATTTAAATGAACCAGCCAGCACTGTGCTACATGACTCCATCATGGAACCATTGGTGTTTGCTACAGAAAATGGGCTGTCTGCCAAAGACACATTTAAATGAACCAGCCAGCACTGTGCTACATAACTCTAGCATGGAACCATTGGTTTTTGCTACAGCAAATGGGCTGTCTGCCAAAGACACATTTAAATGAACCAGCCAGCACTGTGCTACATGACTCTAGCATGGAACCATTGGTTCATGCTCCAGCAGATTGTCTGTCTGCCAAAGACACATTAAAATGAACCAGCCAGCACTGTGCTACATGACTCTAACATGGAACCATTGGTTCATGCTCCAGCAGATGGGCTTTCTGCCAGAGACACATTTAAATGAACCAGCCAACACTGTGCTACATGACTCCATCATGGAACCATTGGTTCATGCTCCAGCAGATTGTCTGTCTGCCAAAGACACATTAAAATGAACCAGCCAGCAGTGTGTTACATGACTCCATTATGGAACCATTGGTTCATGCTCCAACAGATGGGCTGTCTTCAAAGACACATTTAAATGAACCAGCCAGCACTTTGCTACATGACTCTAGCATGGAGCCATTGGTTCATGCTCTAGCAGATGGGTTGTCTGCCAAAGATAGCCTATCTTCATTCAGATGACTGTGACCTGGCTGATGTAAGAGTATAAATCTGAAGGGCTGGAAAGTCAGCGCCCATAGTGATGATGTTGATTTGGTGCTCTTTTCCCAGCACAGCCAGCAATGTGGGGTGAGATCTGTTAAAATCATGGACTCTCCAACCAACAGCAGTATGTTAGAATGGTCGCTTTGTATATATGAGTTTTACTTCTCAGCATTAGTCAACTCTGTACTAATATAGTAGATAGGGTATTCCTCCCCAATTGCAACCTCAAAAAAGATTGCACCAATGCCTGCCTTAGAGACATCCATGTGTGGTAAGATTTATGTTGAAAAATCAGAGGTTATGAGCATGGGCTCTGACTTGTTTTTTGTGGTTGGGATACATCACTTTTGCATTACTTTGTTTTCATTTTGAGGTTTCACTATCCCTTGGCCTATTACATACCCTTGATATCAAGCTTCTGCTATACCTAATAGCCTGCAGTTATCTGGGTTAGCCATCAATCAAGCTTAATGCAGAAAATTAAAATGGCTTGAACTTTGGGTAGATGGCTTTCCCAATCTTCCGAGGCTATTATAATCTCATCCAGCTAAACCGCTGTGCATCTTGTGGGGTGGGGATCTAAAGGTTTTGTCTATCAGCTTCTGGAATGTTGCAGTTGCTTAATGTTGATGACATGGCAGCAGTCTATAACGCATGAGCCCATCTGCTGTGGAAAGTGCCATTTTCTCTTTAATACCCAAGACTAATAGGATTTCGTAATAACTTGAAATGGACAGAAACCCAGGTCAAGTCATGTATTTAACTGGGTCATGGGATATAAATCAAAATTATTTACGTTGTTTAACTTCCTAAAATTCACTGCATAGCCTTACAGACTCATCAGGCTTGGGAACTGGAACAATGAAGCTATTAAACTCCCACTGGGATTCCTCTATAACCCTAGGTGCAAGCATTTTTAATGCTTCATCCCTAACTCCTTGGCATTGGGACTTCAGTTTCTACATTGTGCTAAAATAAAATGTTTTTACCAGATAGCTATGAGAATAAATCTTTATTCCTGAGCACATATTTCACTTCTTGTTTCTAAACCTAGAGAGTGTTCTCCCAATTTTGATTTCAAGACATTTTGTAAAAAACTTAACTTCTTGTACAAACATACTGCTCTGTAGATACATAAAATACTGTATTATACTTTTAAATGCTATGTTTTTTACCACCATATTTCTTTTGCTATATCTGGCAAGCCTCATTATATCTATAGCAATTCCACTTGTGTGAATTCAGCTGAGGCTTAGGGTATGTCTCTTACAGCAAAGGGAAACTATGGCAGCAATTTGTCCCATTTTCCAGTCTAAAGCTATAGTTTCCCAGGACAGATTTTTCACATTTTTATTAAATCATCCAATTAGCTGATCTGTTTGAGGGAGGTATACAGATGTCATAAGAGGTTTAATTTTAAAGCACTAGCAAATTTTATGTCACTCTGGACATGAAATGGGTTCACATTTTTAGTACAAATTTCTTGAGGAATTCCTACCACATAAAACAACATTAATATTTTTATTTTACTATGGACGTTGCATTGTCATTTTCTGGGGTTACTTTCTCAGGAAATTTGCTGCCTAATCAATAATTTCCATGTTATGCTGATGGCCATTATTCAGTTTCAGAAATGAACCCACAATGTCCACTGCTGTGCATTCAATAGGGAGCTCCACAATGGACAAATGTATCAGAGGATTCTTAAATGCTGGATTAGGTGCTGTCCTTTGGCACTCTGAGCAGGCTGTACAAAAGTTCTCTATGTCCTTCATAAGACCAGGGATTTAAAATCTAACCAGAACTCAAGCTTTTCTCTTGCTCATTCTAAATGACCATCCAGAATATGACTATGGGCTTATTTGATTACAAGTGTTCTAAAATGTTTTAGAACTTGTAACTGGCTCAGTAATTGTTCTCTCTCTTTGTTTACCCTATATAGTAGGTTATTTTCTAGTTCAAAGTAAGGGTATGTAGTGGGCTAGTTCTGTTCCTGTGGTTCCCCATCTACTCTGTCTGCGTTCTTTGTGTCTGTCCCTGCTTAGGGTATTGTCTTTCCAGTAAGCTTTCTGAAAATGACATGGCTAATTCTTACCACACATGGATGTCTCCAAGTTAGGCATTGGTGGAGTCTTGTCTGGTTGTAAATAGGGAGGAACACCCTATCTACTATATTCCAAGCATAGTATTGCTGCCATTAAAATTTAGTCAACTTTCTTCTAAAATTTTTTAGAGCATTTAAAAAAATTGTGTCAAGTGATGACAAATTGTTTCTTAGTTACAGATGGCGGATCATACTTACGTTAAGGCTAATTGCTGTTATTGTCTCACCTAGAGTCAGCAAATAATGATCTACTGAAATGGCTACATATTGAGAAGAATTAGGATCACAATGGAATATTCACTTCCTTAAGCTACTAGACAAGCACCCTCTTAAATGTATCGACATTATTTATATGAGGGTCTATCTATAATTTCAAAGTATGTAGCAAATCAGGCAGTTGTGATCCTATCAGTCTGCCATATAAAATGTTCACTTATGAAATGTAAGGGACTGCATTTCATGTGAAACCTCAGTCCTTGTTAAAATCTGTTAGTCATGCATATTAATTTCTTTCATGCACATTCATTTCTTTCAGATCCATGTAAGATATCAGTGCCTCTCAAGATAGATGGGACGATGAAATTCTAGCCCATTCTATCTGCAGCCAGTTCTCCCTAGCTGCATTCCTTGTAAAAGTACTTAGATATACCAACACATTGTCCTCTGGTCCAAGCATTGTCAGGCTTGAAATGAGTCTAGGTACTCCCCATGATGTGAACAGATGGTACACAGATGAGCTCTACTGCTGCAGATTCAGCAGCTATTGATCTGTTCTCATTTGAATGCTGATCTGGTGGTGGTCAGAGGCTGCACATTTCTCCTGAAGACTGACTAGGTGGTACTTAGTAGGTGCACAAGTGCTGGAAAGCTCTTTTTGGAGAGTAACCAAGCAGTGGCAGTGTCTGTAGAAATCTTTATTAAGGTGTCACTCAAGTTTGGCATTTTTTTCTTTCACAGGCCTTAATAGTCACTGTTCAGTATGCAAATATTTCCTTTTTCTTCTCACCAAAAAATTACTTATTTATTTACAGTAGCCCCCCCCGGCAGAACCCCGGCCATTCCAGTGTCCCATTAATTTGGCTATTTCTCCCCAGTTACCATAAACACTGTTCAATCCTGCCAGTGTGCATACTATGTTGTTCTTTACTTCTACAATGTTTAGAGATATTTAAAACTTTTATTTCAAATTTTATAGCACAAACCCTGATAGCCATTTGCAAAACAAAACAATACAGTCTCATAATGAAAACAGACTTAACATGAATAATAAACTTCTCTGCCTTTGAAACTCACATTAATTGAAATGGCATTGAAACCCACATTCAAAGAAAAGGCATCTGGCCAGTGGTGGACTAAGTTTACCTGTGAGCTTTTTTTCAAACAATAGGCTCCTTGCACACATTTTTTGGACCATGCATACATGCATGCGTTCTTTAATGCACCATCCTGATTGTATTAAGAACAATTTATATGCACACCCAGAACAGAAGCCAACCTGGTTAACAACAGGAAAAATGATATTCCTCCTAAAGAGTGAACCTACAACATATCTTAAAAACTATAGGCCAATAAATTGCCTTCTGACAATATATGAACTATACACTGGAACTGATGTTGACAAGGTTTAAAGTTATTTAGAGGAAACTCAATCATGGCAATAGAACAAAAGGGTAGCAAAAGAAAGTCATATGGAACAAAGGATCATTTGTTGTTAAATAAAGACATAGTAGAGAACTGTAAAAAGGGGAAGAATCTAAGTATGGCATGGACGGACTACAAAAATGCATTTGACAGCATCCCACATTCATGGTTAAAAGAGTGCTCACAAATGTATAATATACACCCTACACTGATTAATTACATTATAGTGACCATGAAACAGTGACTAACCACTCTGCCGATAAGCCATGATGAAGAACAAATTATTATCCCAGGGATAAAAATTCAAAGAGGGGTATTACGGGGTGACTCTTTGTCACCGCTGCTCTTTTGTCTTGCCCTCAATCTGTTAAGCTGTTTACTTAATAGATTAGGTTATGGCTACAATTTGGCTCCAGAAAAAAGTAAAAACTTCTCATCTTCTTTTTGTGGATGATTTAAAACTATAAAGTTCATCAGATGAGGAACTGAAAGCACATCTGCAGGTGGTCAAAACTTTCTCATATGATATATGAATGTCATTTGATCTTGATAAATGGGCATAAGCAACCTTTAAATCAAGAAAGCTCCAGCACCAAGAAAATATCAGTCTTGGACAGGAATGTGATATAAAAGAACTCGAGCAGGAGGGAGGTATAAATATCTGGGAACTGAAGAAGGAGCAACAATAAAACATAAACAAATGTGAATAAAATTAGTAAGGAATATTTTAGAAGACTAAAATTAATACTGAAAACAGCCCTGACATCTAGGAACAAAGTCCAGGCTATAAACCAATTTGCTCTTCCTGTTCTAACCTACAGTTTTGCAGTGATTGATTGACCCCAAATCGTACTGTGTCAGTTGGACAAGAAGACAAAAAAAAATGCTTCATGCTTATCAAATGATTTATAAAAAATCTCTGTATGCCAAGATTATATATTCCTCATTCTGAAGGAAATTGATTACCTGTATAGATCTGCAATAGTAGGACTGCATAAATCTCTGCTATCACAAGATCTAAATATAATGAAAGTTTTAAAACATGAGGAGAACAAGTCTAAGATGACTTCCCTGCTTAATTTAGCAGAAGCATACCAGTGTCAAGTGGGAATGGAAATCAAACCAGAAGTAGACAAAAATCAGGCGGCAACTGAATGTGTCAAAAAAACAAAAGAAAGAATATAAGGTGAAGGGTCAAATGAGAAGGCAAGAAATGTAGAAAATGCATAAATATAGTTGCAAGTATAGAAAACTCCTGGAACAACTTTATGTCAATTAGAATCTAATGCAGGAATGGTTAAGACAAAAGGTTAATATTGGTGGCTCTGGATAGTGGACTATGCACATGTTGGTTTACAAAGTGCATTGAACATGTCAGAGAACAGACAAATGTAGGTTTTGTAAAACAGAATTGGAAAGAGTCACACATCCTGTTGCTGGGTGTGACACACCAATGGCAGAAGTCCTGTATACTAAACGGCTTAATAATGTGGCAAGACTGTTGCATTGGGGATTGTTCAGACATTATAATATTGAAGTAGTTGAAAAGCATTGGAAACATTAGCCACAAAGCACCCATTACCAACAGTTCAAAAAATAGATGTGAGAAAACCAGCTATAGTAGTCTAAGAAAAGAAGACAAAAGTAGCATTGATCACTGAAATTGCTACACCCAGTGATTAGAGTGTCTTACGTACAGAGAGACACAAAGTCATAAGATACCAGGATTTGCAGGCAGAAATGAGGGCAGTGTGGAAAAAGGATACTCAGACAGTTCTAATAGCATACCAGTGGTGTACGTGAAAGCGCTTATCCTGTTCTTACCGTTTATGGAAATAAATTTTATATGGAGCATATCTTTTTGGTGGTCCTTTGAAGTTCCTTTTGCATACAGTTCTAATAGTATTAGGAGCAATGGGTCTCGTAAAAAGGAATTGACAGTCATACTTAGATATGTTACTGATAAATGGAACTCTGTATGAATTGAAGAAGGAGTCAATTCTGGGCACACTGAGGGTGTTGTGAAGAACACTTTTGGCTAACATCAGAGATTGAAACAGTACTAATTTCATTAACTTTAATCGTACTTTGACTTAGGAATGGGGTCTATTCCCGTCATGGTATTAGAAACCCAGAAGACTTGGAGAAATTAAACCGGGCAACATGTTGGTACGTTGGTAACTCTAAACTTTACAATATACTCCATTTACCTCTCTATGGCCCAGGCATGGCTGAAAGGAGTCAAAAACAAGTTTGTTTATTTACTTCATCAATAGATTAATAAATTAAATTATCTGTCTGATCACCACTCTCTGTTTTATAAGTTGCTTTAAGAATGCATTTATTTCTACTTATTAATTTTTAATTTGTTAACCAGGTAGGTGGGCTGGTCTGAGGACCCTTTTCAGCCATGGCCTTAGCCAAAGGGAAAAATATGGTAGAATAAAAGACAAGTAAAACAAGGTATACCTAATGACAGTATATGAAACACCTTTAACTAAAATGTAACATTATACGTGATATATACATTCTTTTTTATCATCAGCACCTCATTTCCCATTTTCTACAGACAGTTGGGTTGTTGTGTCAACCAGTGCCACTTTCCTGCCATCTCTGGTAGTCACAGGTCTTCTCTCTCAAAATCCATCCATCTCTTTGCTGGTTGCCTATGTTCTTTCTTGCTTTCTTCCTGGCTCTCTCAAATATTCTTCAACAAATCGTCTCCCGCCTTCCTGCACACATGCCTGAACCACCACAGTCTGTTCTTTCGTTTACTTTCTTTTAATTGGGTCATCTCTGCCTTCTGTTGTGATGTCATTATTTTCTCACCTTTCCCACAGTGTGCATCCTGCCACCCATCTCAGTCACTTCATTTCCATCACCTCTAGCTTCCTCAACTGTTCTGCCTTCACTGTCTGGGTCTCTCTCCACTACAGAGGTACTGGTTATTCCACTGTTTTGTATTCCTTATTTTTCACTTATTTGGCATTCTTCTGTCACAGACTACCCCTGGCATTCTCTGCCAGTTGGCTGCAGCCCCTCTGAATCTATCTTTGACCTTCTTATTCTAACTTCCTTCTCCTCGGCCACCCTTCCCAGATACTTTGCTGCCAAGACAGCTGTCTTGTCTGTATTCAGTTTCATCCCATGTGCATTTAGTTTTACATTTTATTTCTCTGTATGCTGAAGTTCCTGTTTACAATGTTCCTGTAATGCCACATCATCTGCATACAGCAGCCTTGCTGATCACTGGTATATAACGTTTTCTTCTTGGTGCAATATTAAAAAGGAATAATTTAAACATAGTATGTGCTCGGCAGATACAGAATAAGAAAACTGAGAGAAAAAAGAGTCAGGTGCTAAAAGTGTGAAGTTTTATTTCAAGTGTGTGCAATTACAGTATGGGTAAAGTTTTAAATGTAATAGTTTATACTGTTATTTATGGTAAATGGATGTACTGTTGGAAGTTTGGCAGTTAGGGAGAGAAGGCAGGAATAAGAGCAATACACAGTGAGACGTGACATGTTGTATATGATATTTACAAGTATTTACAATTTTAGTTTATTAAACAATAGAAATAGTCTGACATGTTTATAATGTATACTTTGAAATTTGTACAGAGGCAATAATGATAAAACAGTGACTCGTTTAATTTGCAGTAGATGTTATTTATTTATTTTGTTGCATGTCAGAGTATTTATACTCTTTACTTATCTCTTTAGGTAGAATGTTCCATTTGGGCGGGTCAATCTTATAGAATATTTTCGCACCAATATATTTTTGAAGTATGGCCTTCATAATGTCACACTGCTATCAGAGATGTAATGGCCATCATAGGGGGATGTTTTCAGTATACATTTATTAGAAAAGTATGGACAATTGGGTGATGCAGTGATGCAGTGGTTAGTGTTGTCACCTCACAGCAAGATGTTTTCCGATTCAAATCTTGGTTGGGGTGCCTTCTGTGTGGAGTCGGCATATCCTCCCTGTGTTTCTGTGGGTTTCTTCTGAGTGCTCTGGTTTCCATACACATTCCAAAAATGTGTCTGGAGCATTTCTTCCCTGGCCTCTGCTGAAAATGGACTCCCAGCTGGACTTTCCTGGCAAACAAATGTTACATCAATGAATACATATCTGCAGCTGTTGAGTTTGAAACATGAAAGTAGAAGGGTAGCTCTGACTATTTAAGGAGCCAGTTATCCTTCTTTGGGGTGATGCATTGATGTTCCCTTTAGGGATACAGATTAACAAAGTGACTCACTGTAATGATAGTGACATGTAGGAGGTTATTGTTGGGGGCTTAGTTGAGGGCTATTACAGGAGAGGGATATATTCTAACCTTGGGAAACTGGAACATTTTGCAAGGGTTGATTTAGATGTAGCTGTGAGATGATTAGCGTGCTTTTACTTGTTGAAGAACCTTTTTTGCAATGTATTCAGCTTGCTGTGATAAAGTAAATAAGGGGTAGGTATGAAGAAGAAGGCAGTGATCAGTGGTTTCCTGGGTAATATGGTTCAGACAGGAAGCTGTAATGTTCATAGTTTGATTAGCTTTTAGGTTTTTGAGTGGACTGAAATAATATTATAGCAGACTTGGCAGCATTTTAATGAATTTTATTGTCAATGAAACAGTCAGAGCTTGAAATAATGTCATTTTGTGGATTTAGCTTCCAAAAAACTTCAGTGAAAGCAGTGACATCAGCATAAAGAACAAGGAAGTCAGGGGAGATGGAGTTAGCAATACAGTGATAAAGACTGAGAGTGTTACTGGCCAAAGAAAAGATCCCTGTGGCACTCCTGAGGTGAAGAATCCAGTAGTGAAGACTTGATTACCATTATGAATGTTGAAGGAATATCTTAAGAGTAGTTGAATAACCAGTAAACAAAATTATAGCCATAGATTATTTTTTGAAGTTTGAGTAGAAGGAATTGATGTTCTAAACAGAAGTCCTTTTGAGATGAATAAATGTGCCAGTACACAGTAGCCCTAACTCAAGGTACTATAAATGTAGTTGGTTGCTGTATGGCCATCATGGAAACTATGCTGAGGGCAGATAAGTATTCTGTAGTTATTTATATACTCCATCGTTTGTTTGTGAAGTATCTGTTCAAAAATTGTGATGGAACAGAGTAAAGAATTTGGTCAGAAGCCTTGAGGATTGTGAGAGGAGGTAGGTTTTAGAGAGAGAGACTATAAGGACATACCTAAACTGGGAGGGCACTATTTATGTGGTAAGTGGCAGATTATAAATATAGGCTATTTGGTTATGAGATTTATGTTTGCAGCTTCCTTTAGAAGATGTATTTGAAAAGAGTGTGAGTTTGGGTTGTACTTTTCATCTCGTCTAAGTACTAGGTCCCTGACATGTTTAATGTAATGTACTTGAAGTAGGATGTAATACATTTGTAGTCAGGGTGTGTGTTAGTGTCTCTGGCAAGCATTTGCTCTGTAAGATGGTAATTTTGAATGCTGCAAAGTTTGATGTTGGTGACGTGTTCATTAAATTGTTGAAAAACCAAGTCGTCCATATTGTATATATTTGATTGTGAGTTCACTGGTACTTGATGTGTTAGTAAGTCTCTTATGAACAGATAAACAATGTAAATCAGGCCTATCTTTCTGGAAAACTATTTCATATATAGTGGTCACTGAATTATTTAAACAGGAATTAGCAGTTGTACAATATGTAGGTCATGAGCAAGCTGTGAGGTCATTTTCCATTGCATCAGTGATAGGCTGCATACTTTATACGCCTGTCTAATGCTAGATGCTGTCTACTGGCAGTTACTTCCTCTAACTCTTTTCTTTCAAAGGGAAGATTTGTTCACAATGTGATGTAAAATGTTAAGTTGGCATCATAAGGTCGCTTTCTTGGCAGAGGGATGATAAGTCTATAAAGTGGAATTCAGCTAATAGTTCTTTTGATTCAGGAATGTTTCTCGCCTGAATGATCTTAAAATGAGGTTCAGATAATTTAAAGGACAAAATCCTGAGGTGGGACAGTGTTTGTTGATTTAGTGCAGCAGGCTCTATGGACTATGAATCCTGTGTTGTATACTGATATGTGATAAACATGCTTAAAACAGTATAATTTTTGTACATGCATTATATGCTGTAAAAGTGGTAATTAGTTGTGTAAGACCATTTTGAGACAAAACTCTAGTAATCTGAGATTGTCCCGTGCCTGTCATGTCCAGGTTAAAATCTCCTTGGACTAGATGATGCCATTGTTTTATTGATGCATTTCACCATACATTAAACTCAGTAGCCTCCTTGCAGAGATAATAAATTCAAATACAGGCCAGCACCAAGGATAACACTTGAAACTAAGCAACTCATGAGCCTCAGAGATGAAGCCTGAAAACTATGGAGAAAAAATCCCAAGACCTACAAATTCAGAATACTTCCAAAGTTTTAGAAACAAAACACACACAGGAGAAGAAATTGTAATAAGAAACAGTTCTATTTAAATATGCAGTTTACCTACAAAAATAATCCTACACAATTTGTGCATGTTATCAGGGGTGTAGCTAGGATTTTCAAATTTGTACTGACAGCTCTCAAACTGCTACCCCCCTCTCCAGCCAAGCTACGGCCATTCTCGTAATTCACAGTTCGCTCTTTTAGTGTCGATGAAGAGGCATTCGCTGTAATGCCTCTTCAGTAATATAATATAAATTCACTCAAACTCGGTTCCTTGAATTGAAAATTAACCTGAAATGTCAGTTCTTTGAAAAATGCAGCATGGTAGTTGGGGTAGAGACTTTATGCTTTTGTTTTCTGTAACTAAGGTACAGGTTTTGAGCTTGAGTAAATTACTAACCACCTGCTACCACTAACTAGGATGTTTCATTCACACACACACCCCTACCTACCTCTTAGTGCAAGAAATATGGACAAAGCCTAAAATAAACAGGGACATATATTAAATAATGTTCTCGTGAACTTAGAAAGTTGCTAGACTAACAGGATTTGTGCTAGTATGAATTTTTCTAAAGGACATGAAGTCTGAAGCTCAAATGTCTGTCATTATTTAGCAATTTCAGCCTTCAATGATTTTCTAGAAAATCACAAAATTTATGAGGAACAGACAAAAAATATGGGGCAAAAATCTGGACATTCTGCAAAATTTGGACAGTTGAGAGGTATGCTACCTACCACACACACACAACCTCTCAACCTCTTACAGCAACAAACTCATAAATAAAATTGAGGCAAAGGCCCAAAAATAAGGACATTTTTTTTAAATATTGCTCTTATAAACTTAGAAAGATAATAGAATAGTAGTAGGTCTTGCATCAGTACGAATTTTCTGAAAGGTATGAAATCTGAAACTGAAATGTCTGCATTATTTTCTAACTTCAGTCTTTAACAATTTGCCACTAATTTGCCAGAAAACTGCAATTTTATGAAAAACGGACCAAAATGTGATGCAAAAATATAAAATTGCCAGACAATACAGCTGGGAACCTGTCAAAGGAGGGACACCATTTTAATATGAGCACAGTTAACAGAGCAGCTGACAAAATTAGAGAATCTACATGCATTTCTGAAATAAATGTAATGTATAACTCTGATCATTACAGTTATTTATAAAAGTAAAGTAAACCCTCTATGTTTTCTTCCAAAATTGATATTTTGTGGAGGGATCTTTAGGGGAAGAGCAACTTTTTGAGCCAAAATCAGGGACAGTTGAGGTTTGGCTATGCCTAATTCTATAAAGCAATTTGCATGTACCTCTCAACCTGTTAATGCAATAAATCTGGACAAGGCCAAATATATTGAGGGAACAATATAAACAGTACTAAAAATTGCTCTTGTATAAACTGGGACAGTTGATAGAACAGGTCTTATTTTAGCATGCATTTTTCTGAAGGTTATAAAGTCTGAAACTAGTGTGTCATTATTTAGTGACTTAATTCCTAAATCATTTGCCAGAAAACCACAAATTGAGGAACAAACCAAAAAGAAGCAAAAAATCTATTCATTCTTTGAAAATCTGGACAGTTGGGAGGTATAGTTCAGCTGGGGCTGTCTAAGTTTGCCGCCCTTCTCCCTCACAAAACCATGGTCGAATGGAGCCTCCCCCTGCAGCCATTCCAATGATCCATTACTTTGCTATTTCACTCCATTTACCATAAACACTAATGTGCATACTGATTTACTTCTATGATGATTTGAACTTCATTTGAAAGTTTTATTTTGCATTTTACAGCACAAACACTAAGACATCTGCTAAACAAACTTGGCATTAAAACTTCTCTGCCCTTGAAACTCACATTCATTGAAACAACATTAAAACCCACATTCAAAGAAAATACATTTTACCCATGGCAGATAAAAATTAATTCTGGGCTGCTTTTAAATCATAGGCCCTTGCATATGAAACATACATGTGCTCTTTGATACACCTTCCTATTGCTTTGAACATTTTTCCAGTAAACAATGAAACAAAACTGCCCAATTCAGAACATTTCCATCATAAAAGTCTAGTCAAACTTCTACAGTCCACCATTATCAGTAAATAATATGCACAATCTCTGAAATAGTAAAAAAAGTCATCTAAATAATTCCACGTTAAATAAATCTAACTAATGAAGAGGTTGCTGCTAGCAATCACCTTTATATTTCATGACTTCACCGAAAAATAGTGTCCGATGCCCCTGAGGAATAAATTGCCTAAATTACATTAATAAGCAGCTAGTAATATTGCAATAGGAAATGGATGGCAAACTGATAACAGGCTCATAGTTAGTGTCTTAACTTTCAGTACAGCAGCATTCACCCCTTATGGGAGTAGAACCAACAACCTTCTGCATTAAAAGCAAGTACACAACATTTTGTGCTACTAGCAATGAGAGCCGACTTTGCATAATCAGCACTAAACTTCTCTTCCCCTGCAGCTCTCAGTTCCTTGTAAAATCTATGCAATACTCAACTACATCTCAACTTCGCAGCACAAGAAATCTGGAAAAAGCCAAATTTATTGGGGTGGGTCAAAAGGGCAAAAAACAGGAACACATTAAACATTGCTTGTATAATCTTGGAAAGCTGCTAGAATAAAATGCTGTGTTACCATCATACATTTTACTTCCAAGGTCACTGTGCAAAATAGTCAGAACATCATACCACTATGCCAAATCACCTGCTTTGTGAAAGAGAGGACGACTGAAACTTAAATGGCTATCATTTAATGAATTCAGTTCTCACCATAGCTGTCAACCTCTTGGCACAAAACACCTGGACAAACCCAGTAATGAGGGAATACAGCCCTCAAACATATTCAGTGAATTCAGTTCTTGCCATAGCTGTCAACCTTAGCACAAAAAACCTGGACAAAGCAAATAACAGGGTATTACAGTCCCAAAAATAAGGACACATTTCAAATAGTCATAAACTTAAAAAAATTGCTATAAAAAAGGTTGTGTTAGTATATATTTATTGCTAGAATAAAAAGTTGTTTTACTATGTCACAAACACAGGGATAAGATGCAGACTCCACACAGAAGGCACCCCAGCCAAGAATCAAACCAGAAAACCTACAGCTGTGAGGCAACAATACTGCCACTGCACCATCAAATATGTAAGGAAGTAAACATTCAGAAACCTGAAGTCTGACATTTAAATGCCTGTCAATTTGTTAATCAGGACAGTCTGACTTGGAGCAAAAGAAAACACAATTCTCAGCAGAGGCCCAGGAAAAAATAATGCATACATGTCTTTGTAACATGGGAGGACACAAAAGCAAACCCACACAAACACAGGGAGAAGATACAGACCCCCCCCCACACACAAAGAAGGCACCCCAGCCAAGAACCAAACCCAAGAACCTACAGCTGTGAGGCATCAATGCTACGTTGCTACCACTGCACCATCAAATTTCAAGCATTGCAATATTTAAAACCCACAGATACATGCAAATATTAATCAGATCAAATATGAGGCAAAAATCTGCAATTTTTTTACAAATGCTGGTGGGTAGGGAATTCAGGTCTTTAACACCTGCATACAAGGTACAGGGTTCAAGCCTGAGGTATTCCCTACCACACCACCATGAGTAATCACACCAGTACATCCAACCTGGGGCATTTTCACACACACACACACCCCCTCCATTTCATAGTACTCACCAACCCTCCATGAAGTGAGACCAGCTCGGGAATCCTCCTCCCGCTCAGACCAACATAACGAATCCTTAATCCTCCTGTTCGAAAAGCAATTGGAGCTCCCAGTCCCAACATGCAGTAAAGCACGAAAAAAGGAAAGTTTGAAACGCTACCCGCTCGGAAAGCATTTGGAGCGCCATTCTGATTGGCTGCCTAAAGCGTGCTGATGTCATTGTGCAGTAAAGCGTGAAGGAAAAGAAAATTTAAAATGCTAACCCCCTTCTACATACGTTGTACTGAAATCAGTACAGTGCGTATGCCTCCCGACGTCCCTGTAAATCAGTATGCACATTAGTGTTTATGGTAAATGGAGTGAAATAGCAAAGTAATGGATCATTGGAATGGCTGCAGGGGGAGGCTCCATTCGACCATGGTTTTGTGAGGGGGAAGGGCGGCAAACTTAGACAGCCCCAGCTGAACTATACCTCCCAACTGTCCAGATTTTCAAAGAATGAATAGATTTTTTGCTTCTTTTTGGTTTGTTCCTCAATTTGTGGTTTTCTGGCAAATGATTTAGGAATTAAGTCACTAAATAATGACACACTAGTTTCAGACTTTATAACCTTCAGAAAAATGCATGCTAAAATAAGACCTGTTCTATCAACTGTCCCAGTTTATACAAGAGCAATTTTTAGTACTGTTTATATGTTCCCTCAATATATTTGGCCTTGTCCAGATTTATTGCATTAACAGGTTGAGAGGTACATGCAAATAAATTGCTTTATAGAATTAGGCATAGCCAAACCTCTCAACTGTACCTGATTTTGGCTCAAAATGTTGCTCTACCCCTAATAATCCCTCCGCAAAATAGCAATTTTGGAAGAAAACATGGAGGGTTTACAATTAAGAAATAACTGTAATCATAGTTATAGATTACTTTTATTTCAGAAATGCATGTGGATTCTTTTATTTTGTCAGCTGCTCAAGTTAGCAGTACTAATATTAAAGTGTCCCTTCTTTGACAGGTTCCCAGCTGTATTGTGTGGCTATTTTATATTTTTACATCACATTTTTGGTCCATTTTTCATAAAATTATGTTTTTTTGGCAAATTAGTGACAAATCATTAAAGACTGAAGTTAGAAAATAATGACAGACATTTGAGTTTCAGATTTCATACCATTCAGAAAATTCATACTAATGCAAAACCTATTCTATTATCTTTCTAAGTTTATAACAGCAATATTTTTAAAAATTGTCCTTGCTTTGGGCTTTTGTCCCACTTTGTATGGCTTTGTCCATATTTCTTGCTCTGAGGTTGAGAGGTATGACAAATGTGTCAGGGTCATCAGTCAGCCAGAGACATTTCAAATTGCGACATACTTGTTGCACCCCACTCCCCCATGTAGTGACTCTGGATGTGTCGAAGAAAGGCAAGGAATAGTTATGCAGTGTAAATGTGCAGGGTATCCCCCATCCAGGGTAGACACAAGTACTAGAGTGGCTTTTCATCTGTCCTTGATTTTTGCAGAATGGTCTGGTTTCTGTCATATTTTTGTACTGTTGATTTATGCTTATTACTCAAAGTGCCTGTTGCTCTGTGTTTAAGTAGCAATACTTTAATGACCATCAGGTAAGCTTGGCTGAGATTGTAAGATGCAAGTAAGCTTTAATAAGCATACTGTTAAAGAATTGCCAACATTGAAAGCCTTTCTGTTGTTGCCATGTAGAGAATACTTAACTAGATAATGTATAAGCCTTGGGTATTGAAATGCATATGACAGTATTTGTAATAAAGGACAGGATTACATTATTTTAAGAAGCTCATTACACTTGGAGACTTCCAGTCATCTCTGCAGGCTTTACCCGTAAACTAAACAGAATGCCAATCGTGTGGTCCATAACCTGTACAGCAATCCTTTTAAGCAATGTATCTTGAGCTTATTTCTTGTTTGCTTTTCATTTTTTACTTTGATTATGTTTTCCCCATGAAACAAGTAGATAGTTGTCAGGCAGCAGGTCATAAAGCTGAATATAAATTATAATTAGAACTGCAGTGCAAGAAGTGGTTTGAGTTGAGTGCTGCTTGTTTTTCTTATACTTGATTTTGACTGGCATTCCATTAATGTATTTAAAAAGTAATTTATTTTTTCATGCCTCACAACCTTTTTGTTTCCATCTAGATATTAAGTAAGCTGTCATGCAGCCAATGCACTGAAATATTTTTATTCTTCTACACTTAATTTTGTCTTGATTGGACTCTCATAATGATGGTTTGGCACCCACGGCAGTGTATTTAGTTAGTTTTTTGTGGTTTTGAGCATAGCCCCTTCCCCCTTTCTAGTTGGCCACACCCCTTCCCATTGACCCCACCCATTCAGCTGTCTCCTGCAGCCCCACTTTGATTTGAAGTCACCAGCCGCCACTGTCTGATGGTCACATAGTTATTCTGTATCACCATGAATTTAAATGTGTGATCCATAGATGTCTCTAATACATGTTTAGATAGGGCATTATTATGTGATTTTATTTTTATGTTATATAGGTGTTCTCTAATACGGTCCCTTAGTCGTCTATCTGTTTTGCCCACATAAAATGCAGGGCAATATTTGCAGATAGCTAGATAGACAATGTGGGCCGTATTACATGTAGCCTGTGCTGAGAATGTATAACACTGTTGAGTAATAGGGTGAATAAACCTTGCTGTTTCATCAATAGATGTACAATATCTACATTTCTGGCAAGGCTTAGTTGCACCAGTTGAACTATTTTGATGTCCATGTCCTGCCCTATTTGGGCCACATAACATTCTATATAAATTCATCTTATTTTTGTACGTGAATTTTGGATTGGTACCTACTACTGCTAAAATTCTGGGGTCCACTGTCAATATTCCCCAGTATTTTTGATATGCTTCTCGTATATGTGTCACATCCTGTGTATGATATATAATTGCCCTAACTTCTCCTAGTTTTCCATTTCTATTATTACTATTGTCTATTTCTTTTCCATTTATAATATCTGTAGATTGAATCCTTTCACCCCTGTCAGCAAAATATGTATACGCTACATTTTCTCTCATTTCTTCTACTTTCCTAAGTTCTTCATTTACTTCCCTTAGTTTGTATGATCTATCCAATAGTTTTTGCTTCAAATCTGCTAATTCATTCTTGTATCCTATATCTGTAGAGTTCAAGCGTGATACTCTCATTGCTTGTCCTCTAATTATATTTTTAAAAATATATCCAGGGTGCATACTATTTCTATGCAATAGTGAGTTCCTATTACAATTTTTTCTATATACTCCAGTATTAAGGATCCCACTAGATAACATTTCCACATATACATCCAGGTATGGAATATAATTCTCTGATGCTACCATGGTACATTTTAAGTAATGTGTCAATGAATTTACCTTTCCCAAGAATTCATTTAGTTCTTCTTCTTCTGAATTCCAAACAAGGAAGAGGTCATCTACAAAACGTGTATAAAATTCTACATTTTCTTTGAATTCTTTCATTTCAAACAGGTACCTCTCCTCCCAATCTGCCATAACAAGATTGGCGTAGCTGTTGGCACAAGAAGTGCCCATAGCTACGCCATCTTTTTGTATATACACTTGACTATTAAACGTGAAAACATTATTAGACAAAACCAGTTCCAATAAATCACATATCACATCAATATGGGCTTGTGTATTTAATTGATGTGCATGTAAACGCCTACGAATACATTCAATTCTCTCTCCTTGTTAGGAATGGTAGTAAATAATGATTGTACGTCTAATGTGACTAACCAATTGGTTCTTTCACTAGAAACCTTATGCATACAATCGTATAGCATAATTAGGAACTGTTTAGTGTCTCTTAATATATAAGGATGTTTGTTGACTAATGGTCTAAGTACAGATTCAAGATATAGAGATATAGGCTTAGTGACCCACCCTCTCCCTGCGACAATAGGTCGCATGGGTGGGTCTAAAGGATCTTTATGAATTTTAGGAACTCCTTGTATACATGGTAAAGTAGGGTTATTAATCAGACAGTAGTTGAATAAATTGTCATGTATTTTTCCTTGATTATATAGTACATTTAATGTTATAGATACTCGTTCAATGATTCTATCTACTTTATTAAGTCCAATCCTACTATAATACTGCTCATTATTCAGCATGTCATTCATACTCATAATATATCGTTCCATGTCCATTATAACGATAGGTCCGCTTTTATCAGCGGGCCTTATAGGTTCATAGGTTCATAGTTTCATAGGTTCATACTAGGCTATCTGCCCTAGGGCATTTATAAGCCTAGCCAGAGTGTGTGTGGCTTTTACCACCCCTTAGGATGAGAATACTATACCCATTAGTTTGCTGTGCCTCTGTCCAGCAGTGACACAGAGATGATTCCCGGGGTAAACCTACGATCTCCCATCCACTCGTCAAGATTTCTCTTGAACAGAGTCAGTGAGGGGCTCTGCCTCACATGGACTGGGATTCTGTTCCATAGTGTAGGGAGTCTCTGGGTGATGAATCTGTCCCTCCAGCACGTCCTATTTATGTCCGTGTTGAGGTTTAAGTCTCTTGCTCGTGGCTCTGGTGGATTTGGATTTTTGAGGTGGAGCATGTCCATTAATTCTGGGTTGGACATGGCCTTGTATGTCAGGCACAGATCACCTCTGAGCAGACGGTATGCAACTGAATAGAGCTGGAGTTTCTTCAGTCGGGCAGCGTATGACATATGTTTGAGCCCCTTTATCCTTTGGTGAGGAACTTTTGGGGTCTTTCCAACTGCTGCAGGTGTCGGGTAAGGTACATTCCGAATGGGGCGTTGTACTCAATCATTGGTCTGATAAGTGAAGAGTACAGGGGTACAATGACCTCTCCTGATCTGGATGTGAATCCCTTCATGATCAGGTGGGCAATGTAGAAGGTCTTCTAACCACTTTGGCAATGTGAGTGTCAAAAGAGAGGTTACTGTCAACTTGGGTCCCCAGGTCCCTGATAACGTCTTCAGTGTTTAATGGATTACCACGTATGTGGTAATTAGGGGTTACCTTGTTTTTCCCAAAGGGTATGACTATACATTTTTTGGCATTTAGCTTAAGGCCATGACTCTGGCACCAGTTATCCATTTCTATGAGACCTCTCTGGAGGATGTCTGTGTCTGATGGAGTGTCAATTATGGTGCCCAGTTTGCAGTCATCTGCAAATTTTGTCAGCCACAATCCCCCTATGTTTGCCTGCACTTCAGAAAAATAAATGCCGAACAAGAGGGGGCCCAGGACTGAGCCCTGTGGGACACGGCTCGTGACCGGCTTAGAGTCTGACATGGCACCAGCAACTCTAACCCTGTGGGTTCTGTCCTTGAGCCAGTTTGCAACCCATCTTGTGACATATGGGTTTACATCTAAGCTGGTGAGCTTTTCTATGATGCCCAAGTGGGGTATTGTGTCGAACGCTTTTGCTAGGTCAAGGTAGGCTGTGTGAACTGCCTTACCCTCATCAATTGCCTTAGTGACTGTTTCGAAAAAGTCGACCAAGTTCAAGAGGCAGGATCTGCCCTTGACAAAGCCAAATTGGGTAGGATCCAGTGTCTGTAGGTCTCCAATGTCTTTATTTATGAGTTCCATTATGATCCTCTCCATAGCTTTGCAGACAAGGCTCGTCAAGCTTATGGGGCGGTAATTTCCAGGGTCCATAGAAGCACCGCCTTTGTGGAGTGGGACCACAGTTGCCGTACGCCATTCTTTGGGTACATATCCTGTAGTAAGGCTAAGATTAAACAGCAGCCTTATGTGTGGGTTTAGTTCTTCATAGAGTTCATGTAGCACACAGCCGGGGACACCGTCCGGTCCCATTGATGCTGTGTTTTTTGCTTTAGAGAGAGCAGCTCTCACCTGGGCATCTGAGATGTTTGGGAGGCTAGACTCTGGTATTTCTCCTTTTGGGGGGGAGGGAGGGGAGAAATTTGCACTGAACCTGTCTGCCAGTATGTTGGCAATGTCTGTGGGTTCAGTGATTTTTGTATCATTTTGGACTAATTCTGAGCATATCTGGGAGTTTCCACCCATGTTTCTAACATATCTAAAGAAGGCCTTATGATTGTCTTTTGTGTCATTAGCGATTTTTCTCTCAAAGTTGGCCTTGGATGATTTTATGAGTGATCGTAGTTTTTTGCTAGTAGTGATCAGAGATGCCTTCCCTTTTAGGGATTTTTCTCTGTCATGTAGTAGCTTTCTCCTCTTGTTGTAGAGTTTGTTTATGGCTGGGGTCCACCAGACCGGGTGCCTGCCTTTGGTGGAAAGGGTCTCGATTTTATTAGGGATTGCTTGATCCATACATTCCTGGAGGTGCTCGTCTAAGGCATTTGTAAGGGTTTCAGCAGTGTGGGTTGTGGTTTCCACTGGCTCAGGGGCCTTGAAGGATACCACTCCAGTCTTAAGAAGTGTGAAGTTGGCTTTTGAGAAGTTCTTCACTGTGGTCTTTTTTGCTGGGGTTGGGGGCGGGATGTGGATCTCCAGTGAGATTAATTTATGGTCTGATCTCACCAATGAGGGATATACTTCCGGTGTGGAGCATTTTGTCCCCATGTTTGTGATGATCAGGTCTAGTATATTTTCTCCTCTTGTGGGAATGGTGACTAGTTGTTCCATAGCATTTGAGTTTATGAACTCCAGGAACCTTTGGGCTAGGGTGTTGGGGCTTGAGTAATGTTCCCAGTCTATGTTTGGGTAGTTGAAGTCACCCAATATGAAGGTGTTTGGAGATACATTCATACTCTCCAGTGTCTTCAGGAAGGCTGTGTGGGTTTCCTGAGTTTGAGAGGGTGGTCTGTAGCATGCTACAAACTGTAGGGCAGTTTACCTATGGTTAATTGCACCTGGATGGTCTCCGATGCTTCGTGCGTTGCCACTAACCTGGAGGTGTGGGTATCCTTTATGAATATGGATACTCCCCCTCCTTTTGTGGTTCGGTCCGGATTTTGGGGCCGAAATGCATGATATGAGGTATAACCTGATAGTGCTGGGGTGCTCTCAGGAGCCTTGAACCAGGTTTCAGTCACAGCACAGACATCGATGTTCTCCATACTGAGGAGGGCTTCGAGGGCGTGCATCTTGAGGTTTAGACTTCTGGCATTGAGCAGTATTACCCAGGTTCATACTAGGCTATCTGCCCAAGGGCATTTACAAGCCTAGCCCAGAGTTTTTGTGGCTTTTGCCACCCCTTTAGTCTGAAGGAAACTATGCCCATTATTTTGCTGTGCCTCTGTCAAGCAGTGACACTGAGGTAATCCCTGGGGTATATTTGCGATCTCACATCCATTGGTCAAGATTTCTCTTATAGGTTCATAGAATATCATTATATTCTGGTCATTAATCAATGCTCTCAGTGCCTCCCGCTCTTTAAATTTCAAATTTCCAAACCATCTTTTATCCCTATTCCTTTTTTCATTTTCATATAACTCCTGTTCTACCAATTTGGAGTATGCATCAATCAACGGGTGCAGATTAGGGATATATGTACTAGGTTTTTTAAAAGGATATCTCTCACTTTCATTCTTACTAAAGTCTAGTTTTAATTGTATGTTTCGTGTAAATAACTTTAAATCAACTATGGTCTCTGTTATATCACTTTTAGTAGATGGAATGAATGTAAGGCCTTTCTCCAAGACTATGCATTCATCCAAGGTGAGTTCCCTTTTAGAAATATTCCATATCAGGGATTTTTGGTCCCTTGCCATATCTTTTTGAGTGTTGGTCCTGCATACTCTTGATCGGCTGCTCTCTTTTTCTGCCGTCCCCTGCTCATTGAACGGTCCCTTCCCCTTCTCCACTGATCTACTATGGGGAAAGGGGCCTTATTAGAACTACCAAGCCCCAAATGATCTTGATTAATATTAGAGGCCTTTTTTCTCACTGATGCTTCATTTGTATCTTGTTCTATTATTTCTGTTAGGACGTCTAGATCTTTTACTGACATCAATTCCTTGTCAGTGTAATTGTTGACTTTTAATTCAGGTGTTAATAAAGAAATTTCATCATTAACATTTTCATTATGTACTATTGCTGTCGTAACCATTACTTTCCCATTTTTATTTCTATTATTGCCTATTCTACTAACTTCTGTGCCACTTTTCACAATATTATCATTAGCAATACTTCCTAGATGGGTGTTACTTCTTTTATTGTCTATAATACATGTTTCACCCTTACCATCTTCTATAACAGTTTTCACTTGGTTAGTTTTAACGTTAACCTTCGGCCAAGTGAAGACCTGTCCTCTATTAAAATCTTGTATATCCCTTCTAATTTTATTCTGTTTCTGTTCTAATAACTTTTTTTCATATAGATAAACATTATCCAACAATTTTTCAAACATAGTATCAAGTGCTTTACAAGAATACAATTCATACAAGTGGAGTTGTTGTTCTTTTACACGCTCTCTCAAAGCTATTTCTTGTAGCAAAAAATAGACATTTAAAAGTTCCATATATCGTATACTTGTTTCTATATTTATCTGTTGCCACATATACAATAGATCGGGATAAAGAGTACCTGTGGTCGGCATTTTTAATACACGCAACCCACGTGGAATGACTTTGCGTTCTATGCAGACCTCAAAGTGCTGCCATTGCAGTTGAAGTCGTTTTAACTTAATAAAATCAAGTTTCATTTGATTTAGAAGCATTGATAAACCCTTACAGTCTATTTCAGTGGTGCCATCATCCGTGGATTCGGAAATGACATCATATGCTAACAGGGGATTCACTTCTCCTGCGACCTCATTCTCAAATCTGGTTCTACTGTTCGGGTTGTCTTCCGGTTTGTATGGCAATTCAATAGATACTGGAGGTGATTCTGCCATCTTCGCGATATGGTAGCAAGAATAAAATATAAGAAATACCAAAAACAAAGTCACCACTTCGTGAGTGCCTCTCCCTGTAATAATCTGAACAATGATGTACAAAACAAGTGTCGGGAAGGCGTAGTGGCAGAAATCAGTCTTTCACGTAAGCTACACAAACCTGTATGTAACTTTCTTTCCAAAAGCCTTTCGGCACGACAAAAACAATAATCCACAAGCAGTTTTCACTTCACATGGGATGTTCAAGAATGACTCCTGCTCTATTTCAAAAGAGCTTTATTAAATGTAAAACTGGCTAGCGCTTTCACCCAAAGGCTTCCTCAGGCCATTAAAACGTGAGCAAAATTAAATACCTTTATATACATTTCTCTTACAATTAAAAATGATGTCACTTCCTGCCTTCACATTAATTATTATTATTTCAAACAAATCAACTCATTAATAGTGAGATAATCACTCTATCCTTTCTACGATTTTCATTATCATTATAAATATTAAAAATATTAGATAAAAAATTTTCCATAAAAGATGTCTCTAATACATGTTTAGATAGGGCATTATTATGTGATTTTATTTTTATGTTATATAGGTGTTCTCTAATACGGTCCCTTATTCGTCTATCTGTTTTGCCCACATAAAATGCAGGGCAATATTTGCAGATAGCTAGATAGACAACGTGGGCATGTATTACATGTAGCCTAATGCTGAGAATGTATAACACTGTTGAGTAATAGGGTGAATAAACCTTGCATGTATTAGAGACATCTATGGATCACACATTTAAATTCATGGTGATACAGAATAACTATGTGACCATCAGACGTGGTGATGTAACGAATAGAACTGAACAGAATGAAATTAAATGGATTATCAGGATGAGGGCTGATCACCCACCTGGACTAAATGATAGAATTCCTATCAAGCCCGTATTAAAGGCTAGAAAATTATGAATTAACATATTTGTATTAATTCATGACAATTAAGTGTAATAATTAATAATGTATAATGATCACTTAATGTTATGTAAAAGTATGTGCGTATATAACATGCACCAGTTCGGAATGAAAGTATAATTATTGATTTAAGATGAAAGTTAGATTCAAACATATTCTTATACATATTAATGTAATAGTTTTAAACGTATAACTGAGTCTAATTGTAAGTATTATGTGATTTATAGTAAAAGAAATATAAGAATTAAAACGTATAATATACTATTATGTTGAAATATTCTTTTATGGAAAGTGTTTTATCTAATATTTTTAATATTTATAATGATAATGAAAATCGTAGAAAGGATAGAGTGATTATCTCACTATTAATGAGTTGATTTGTATGAAATAATAATAATTAACGTGAAGGCAGGAAGTGACATCATTTTTAATTGTAAGAGAAATGTATATAAAGGTATTTAATTTTGCTCACGTTTTAATGGCCTGAGGAAGCCTTTGGGTGAAAGCGCTAGCCAGTTTTACATTTAATAAATCTCTTTTGAAACAGAGCAGGAGTCATTCTTGAATATCCCATGTGAAGTGAAAACTGCTTGTGGATTATTGTTTTTGTCATGCCGAAAGGCTTTTGGAAAGAAAGTTACATATAGGTTTGTGTAGCTTACGTGAAAGACTGACTACTGCGTGTGGATTATTGCTTCTGGCATGCCAAAAGGCTTATTGAAAAGAGAGTTACACACCTTGAACATATGATTGTGTAGCTTATGCAAGAGACTGATTTTTGCCACTATGCCTTCCCGACACTTGTTTTGTACTATAATAATAAAAATACCAAACTTTTCTGGAATTCTCTAAACTCTCTTCTCATTCCAGGCTTCAAGAATAACCCCTGTCCTGACCCAAGTAAATCTGACCACGAACTAAGCTCCGAATTTAATTCATTTTTCACAGAAACCATTTCTAACCTCACCAAGACATTTCCTAACAATACCCCATCTTCCTTATACTCACCATTTTCCAATTCACCCAGCAACCCTCCCTCTCTGTTTGAGCTCAAACCCATCTCCACTAACTTTAAACAAAAACTTTTATCCAAACTTAAACCTTGCTCTAATGCTCCTGACAATATCCCTTCCTCATTCCTGAAATGTGCTGCCGATGGCATTGCTCTTCCAATCAGCATCATTATAAATAGATGTATAAAAGGAATCTTATGTCCCTAAACTCTGGTGCACAGCCTATATTCTTCCACTACACAAAGGTGGCAAAAACACCAGCATCTCAAACTTTCGCCCAGTCGCTCTGCTCTCCCTAATCTCCAAAATCCTAGAAAAATGCATCCACCTCCAACTCATGCCTTTTCTGACCCTAAACAACCTTCTCACTCCCACCCAACATGGCTTCTTCCCTGGCCATAGCACAATAACCGCTATACTCTCTTTCCTTGAAACTGTCAACCAGGCCCGAGATTCTGGACATGTAGTATCTACCATTTTACTTGATCTGTCTAAAGCTTTCGATACTGTATCCCACAAACACCTTCTCTGTCAACTCTCCAACCTGCATCTCTCACCCAACACTATATCGTGGTTCTCCAGTTATCTATCCAAATGATCACAGGCAGTGAAATACATGTTCATGGTATATGGATTCACCTCATAACACTAAAAGCTCAAAACACTGAAACCAAAACACTGAAACTTTAAAATCTTGAAAACTCAAAACACTGAAAACACTGAAAACACATATCATATATATACTGAATTTAAACAACATAAATCATAGCACTTTACACCAAGTATAAGCAGGGGCCAAGCCCCCGCATCCCATGTGGGGACTGTGGCCTCCACACCCCTGCTACTTATATATATATATATATATATATATATATATATATATATATATATATAACTCCACCATTGCACTTCACTACACTAAGTCCAATCTTGGAGTTGATATATTATGCTTACACTTGGTGGAAAGTGTTATGATTTATGTTGTTTAAACTCAGTATATGTATGATATGTGTTTTCAGTGTTTTGAGTTTTCAGTATTTTGAAGTTTCAGTGTTTTGGTCTTCTATATTATGAAGTTTTCTCATTTTCAGTGTTTTGAGTTTTCAGTGTATATATATATATATATATATATATATATATATATATATTTTTTTTTTTTTATATATATATATATATATATATATATATATAAATATGGGTCTACTTCATTTGCCCTAACTTCCAATTGACTGGCACACATTTGCCCGGCCCCATTTGACTGAAATTTCATTTGACTGACACTTCATTTGACTGACAAGTATTATTGGCAAGTAAATGGAATATGCCCCCTTCCCCACTGTAGTGCGACCCTGGAGTTAGAATATATAGTTGGGGAGGTGTGGGGGGGCACAGCCTCCCACAATGAGGGGTGTGGGGGGCAGAGCCCCCACTTACTTTTGTTTTATTAAGCAATATGAAAGCAAAACCAAACAATATAATATGAATTTACTTGCTAAAATAATGTAATTGGTTTATCAGCTCACTGGTATACTGAAATTGTATACATTTTTCTTGTATCTGAATTCACTTCTCTATCTGAAAAAGTCTTCTGTAGAAACAAAAGCCTGTACATTTTTCATGTTTTGACTTCAATAAACATACTTTATCTTATTAGATATTCACTGTAGCTACTGTTTTGCCTTTTATTTCTACTTCATAAAACTTTAAATATACATTTTGGTAGTAATGATTCTACACATTATAGTTTTCTTCTCATCATATAACAATCTGTGAGCTAATATGCATTGATTATAGTATTTTAGTATTTTATCTTATGTTTTATTCTATTTGTTTACTGGGGTACAGCAATGGTGGACCTCTTTTCAGACTCAGCTCAGGAGAACCGACTAGTTAAGTGATTTGCTCAGAGTCACAAATTAAGCAAAGTTGGCCAATGGAATCAAACCCTAAACCTCAGCTCATTAACAGCTCCTTAATTCTTCATGCCAACTGCTAGAATGCCTCTCGAGACTCAAGTTGATATTGCTCCTTCAAAATGTATAATGTCTTATTTACTAATTAACAATCATGCATATATTCTTACTGGAGGTAAATTACAATTCATTATTATTAAACCAGATATATGCTGCCACTACAGCCTTGGCACCTTACCTTTGCAGTCAGACTTTGTAAACCTATTACTTGGAAAATTAGTCCTGAATCCTTGTTTACATGTACAGTAGTAGCTTCCAACGGTATTGATACACAAAGCATCATTACCACAGATTTCTCGTTGTTCGCATTCATTTGTATCTATATTTCACAAAAGAAAATATTAGGAATATTAGGTTAGCACAGAGTAGGACAAACAGAGAACCTAAATTTCCAGCATACTGAAACTGCACCAATTTATAAATTCTCCACATTCATAGAAGGAGCCAAAGAGCAATAATGGAGAACACTGGACAGTGAGTAAGTCATAGTTAAGAATGCAGGTGGTAGTATTGCTAACATCACTAAAATGTCGGTATAACACATTTGCAATGTATTTTCCCTTTGTAATAAACTAAATACATTAATATTAGTTAAATTTAAAGGAGAAAAAATAGTATCACAGTAAAAATAATCACTACTGTAATAATGGCCTGGATTCAGAAAAGTTAGTTCCAAAGGTAAGTTCTATTTACTGCTGGTGGTAGCCATTTCTGATTCTTAAAATGTCCTACAATGGTGCTTACCTCAGAGACATGCAGCATGATAGTAAATCGTCTCTCTGACCTACCATAATAGCTAATGAGACATTCCAAGGAAAATGCATATGACATTAGGTCATGTGCATGCTCTCAAAAATGCCTGCAGTAAGTGATTTATGCAGCCAAGAGAGTCAGAGAATTGCTCTGATGAATACATCACTACCACCAGCCATATTAATAAACTCATTGAAAAGCTTGCATTGTCCCATTGCTTTCAGTGGGTGAGATTACCTTAGAGGTAATCAGGAGGGTGTTTAGCAGGCAGGTAGTGGCAGGTGATGTGCCCATGTGTGCGTGTGACTGCATATGTGAGTGTATGCAGAGGTATGAGCAGGGTCAGCTGAGTTCATGCTTGTGTGAATGCTTTTCTGTTTGTTTTTGTGCATTTGCCTGGTAGTCACAGTAGGGATGCTAGTTATGGAATAAGTAGGGTACACGTGTCTGTGTGTAGATGGGTGAATGTGTGCATGAATGAGATTGGGAGGGGAGTGTTTGATGTACAGAGAAATTGTGTTTTTGTGTGTGTGTGTGTGTGTGTGTGTGTGTGTGTGTGTGTGTGTGTATGTGTGTGTGTGTGTGTGTGTGTGTGTGTGTGTGTGTGTGTGTGTGTGCTTGGCCTTGTGTGACAATTTGAGGGGCTGCTATACCTCTCAACTCCCCCTAAAATAGTGGTCAGTAGATGTTATACAACTGAGGACACTAGGCATCATGGAGGTATTTTAAATTTTACTGAAGTCACATTAAAAGTTAATAAAGCAACAGGCTTTGCAGCAAGAAGCTGCAAATAAGAATTAAAAAAAAAACTCTCATGTCTGGTAGTACTGACTGACTCTAAGGGTCTGAGAAAAGTGTCTGTAAAGTGCATGAGGTAAACAAATGGACATTTAATTACATCAGGGGCAGTTGAGAGGTAGGGGGATGCATGTGTGTGTGTGTGTGTGTGTGTGTGTGTGTGTGTGTGTGTGTGTGTCCAAAACTGCATAACGGAAGTGCCTGTGCTGAGACAATGCATTATCCACCATCAGTAATTACTGCAAGGGCAGCAGAAAAGGACTTGTTAGCACCTGCTGTTATCACTCAGTGATTCACAGGCATACAAATTTAACTTATAATGAGGATTTAAACAAATGTAAAATAAAAATAAAATAAATACATTTTTGTCATTGACAGAAATACGACTGTAAGCTACAAGAAAATCACCAAAACAACCCCCAGAAATTCTGGTCTAGTATCAATAAACTCCTTTCTCCAGGATGCTCTCGCACACCAACCCCACATCAGGCTGATCCTGATCACATGATTTGATCCCCCATCAAACTGCTAATGCCTTCAATTCCTTTTTCACAGAAACCATACAAGCACTCGCTAGTCAACTTACTCCAGACAACTCAAACCTTCCCACTTCCTTACCCAGCACTCATCCAATCTTCCACATGCAGCCAGTCCCCACCACTCTCATCTACAAATTCATCCAAAAACTTAAACCTTGTACTCCTTCTGCTGACCAGCTACCCTCAGAATACCTCCAAAAAGCTACCAAAGCAATTTCCTATCCCATATCCATCCTCATAAACAGAACCATTAAGGAGGGAAACGTTCCAGACATTTGGAAAATCTCCCATATTATTCCCCTACACAAAGGTGGTAACTACAACGACTTCTCAAACTACAGGCCAATAGCCCTATTATCACCCTTAGCAAAAATAATGGAAAAATGCATTCATCATCAACTTTTAAACCATTTAACTCAAAATAACTCAATAGCTAAGTGCCAGCACAGTTTTAGGCCATCTCATAGTACCACTACTGCCCTGTTATCCTTTACAGATGTTATAAATAGAAATCGTAATAACAACCACCTCTCATCTGCACTCTTTATTGACCTCTCAAAAGCTTTTGACATGGTAAACCATACCCTTCTTATCAACATTTTTGAATCCATTTCCCTGGACTCTCTGGCTATTAAGTGGTTCAGATCCTACCTAACCAACAGACAACAAGCAGTCCTCTGGGAAAATAATATATCATCCCTTCTACCAGTCACTCCGGGAGTCCCTCAGGGCTCTATTCTAGGCCCACTTCTTTTTTCTCTTTTTATCAACAACCTCCATTTAGCAATCCCTCAAGCCACCTGCATACAATATGCTGATGATTCAACTTTAATATGCTCAGCAAGCTCCCCTACTGAACTACATTCACTGACTCAGAATGTATTCAACATAGTTGAAACTTGGTTTACAAAGCATTGCCTCCTTCTCAATGCAAAAAAAAACAAACTCCTTCTCTTTGCACCCACCAGAAAGTCCATCCCTATTGATTTCTCCGTTATTTCCAATAATTCCACAACTATACACCCCGACTCTACCACCAAGTTCTTAGGAATCACTATTGATAATAACCTGACATTCGATATCCACATAAATAATACCATTAAAGCCGTCAACAGAAAGATAGGCTCCTTATACCGAATCAAAACTTTCTTAACTCCAATAGCCAAAACCAAGATTGCAAACTCCAATTTAATTTCAACTCTTCTTTATGCCTCTCCCATATATACAAACCTCAAAAAGAATAACCTTGCCAAATTGGTCCGTGCCTAAAACAGCATCACTAGATTTGCCACTGGTAATCCCTTTAGAACTCACCACTGTCTAAATCTACTACAGCTAGGCTGACACGAACTTCAAAACCATCTGGAAATCTCCCAACTAACCATTGCCCATAAGATATTTTATCAGCCCAAAAGCACTCCAATACTATCCGATCTCATAATCCCCTATAAAAACTTAAACTCCCTACGCTCTTCTAGTAAACTTCTAGCTAGCATTACCAAGACTAACAACATAGCTGGTGACTCCCTGTTTTCTAACACAGTGGGAAAAGACTGGAACCTACTTCCCAATGACTTAACATCACTTTCCTCCTTGTCTCTCGCTTTAAACAAAAACTCAAAATTCACCTTAAGACACACTGGTTATGCCCCTGCAGTAACCCAGACTAACCCTCTAGTTCTGTTAATATTATCTCCACCTCCTACAAAATTTCCTATACTACATTCCATACTTCTTGCTGCAGAGCTGGAACTGGTGAACACAACATACTAATGTATTTCTTCCTTCTGACTATCACAAAACATATTAGTTCATAATTCTATAATCACCTTCTATGACTGGAATTAGTGTAAATATTTTAATATATACCTGTATAATCCCTTCATTTAATGTAATACCAACTTTTATCTCTATTTTTATTATGCTTCCTGAATTTTTATTGTACTGTTATCGTTTACTATGTAACAACTATGACTCACATCTTTGTATTGTTTTGTATTGTAATGTAATTTCCAATTTAAAATCAAATTGTTTACTACTGGAGCTTTTCACCCCGGGCCTCTACTGAAAATGGAAATATAGCCAGTTAGACTAGGCCAGTAAACAAATGTAAAATAAAATAAATAAATAAATAAATCATTGAGGGTAATCTGTCTCAGTATCTGTTTTCACAAAAGCACTAAAAGGCCTTTCTTACTGCAGAATTTGCACTTCCAGCCTAGATTGTTTCTGAATTAAGGTCAATATCTTTCTGAGAATATAAAGCTCTGAATAAAAACTCAATACTATCTCTTCAGATAGTCTTGTTGGTCCAGCAGCAATGATGGCAGCAGTAGATGCTAAGAGTCTTAGGGGTTGAGTCCCAAATGAAACCTACTAGTTTCTTTCACCTCTTTCTTCATTTGTGAGTGTGTTTGTAATTTGTGACCTTAATTAGTTAATAATATTAATAATGTTACTAACTGGGTGGCACAGTGATGCAGCAATTAGCATTGTCACCTCACAGCAAGAGATTCTCCAGTTCACTTCTCAGCTAGGGTGCCTTCTCTGCAGAATCTGCATGTCCTCCCTCATTCACATGGGTTTCCTCCGGATGCGCCAGTTTCCTCCCACATTCCAAAGACATGCGTGTGGAGCATTTCCCCCGGGCCTTCCTGAAAATGGGCTCTGCCTCAGTTGGACTGTCCCGGTAAAAATATGTTAAATAAATAAATAATTACCATGCTGGGAGTTCCTATCTGAAGAGGGAAGGCTATTAAGGTAAAACTCAGTGCCATCAGTCCACAGGCTATTGTTGGTCAAGCAGCAGTGAAGTATGGTATACTTAAAGTCTTGGAAATGAGTCCGAAATAAGAGTTAATATTTTCCTTTCACATCTGTGATTTCAGAAAATAAGTTCATAGGTGTGTACTAGGCTAATGTCCCTGGAGCATTAACAGGCCTAGCCCATAGAAGTGCCCTGGCATTGTGACGCTCGTTAGTTCCCAGTGGTTCTATCCAGTAGAGCCACTGGAGTGATCCCAGGAGTGATTTCCCAACCACTCGTCAAGATTTCTGTTGATGAAGGCCAGTGAGGTGCTCTGCCATGTATGAGAAGTCTATTCCAGAGCACTGGCAGTCTCTGGGTTATGAACCTGTCCCTCCAGCATGTTCTGTTGATTGTGGTAATGAGGTCGAGGTCTCTGGAGCGTGTGATGCAGAGGGATTGGAGTATTTTTAGATGTACCATTTCTAACAGAGCTGGGTGAGACATGGCTTTGTAAGTCAAGCAGAGATAGCCTCTTAGTAGACAATATGAGACAGAGAATAGCTGGAGTTTTTTGAGTCTGTCCATGTAGGACATGTATTTAAGGCCTGGAATCCTCTTCATGAGGTACTTTTGTGGCCTTTCCAGCTGTTGCTTGTGTCTAGTGAGGGATACTCAATGACTGGCCTAATGAGGGAAGAGTAGAGAGAGATGATGACTTCTTTCTTCCTGGATGCAAAACCCTTGGTAATGAGATGTGTCACATATAAGGACTTTCTGACCACAGTAGCAATCTGGTGGTCAAAGGAGAGGTTGCTGTCAACCTGTGTCCCCAGATCTCTTATAACACCTTCAGTGATCAGTGGGCTCCCATTGATGTGGTAATTAGTGGGAACTGAGGGGATGATGATGCATTTTTTGATATTATGCTTAAGGCCATGATTTCGACACCAGTCATTGGTCTCAGTGATGCTTTTCTGTAGGATGCCTACATCACTTGAGGAGTTAATAATGGCTTCCTGCTTGCAGTCATCTGTGATCTTTGTCAGGCTGAGTCTCTCTGTGTTGGCCTGGACTTCTGAGAAGTAGATGCCAAACAGGAGAGGACTCAGGACCAACCCCTGTGGGACTCCACTCATGACTGGTCGGCAGTCTGACTTGGAGACCACTACTTTCACACTGTGGGTTCTATCTGTGAGCCACTTTGCAACCCACCTAGTGATATAGGGGTTGATGCCTAGTTTGATAAGTTTATCAATAATTCCTGAGTGGGGAATGGTATCAAAGGCCTTGGTCAGATTGAGGTAGGCTGTATGAACTGCCTTGCCCTTATCCACACCTCTGGTGACTGACTCAAAGAAGTCAACCAGGTTGAGCAGGCATGATCTACCTTTCACAAAACCAAATTGGATGGGATCTAGAGTTTGAAGATTCTCTATATCCTTGTTAACTAGGTCCAAGATGATGTACTCCATAGCCTTACTTATCAGACTCATCAGGCTAATGGGGAAATAATTCCCAGGGCTGGTAGTTGGTCACCCTTTATGGAGAGGGATGACTGTAGCAGTGCACCATTCGGTAGGGACAAAGCCTGAGGTGAGGCTATAAATGAACAGGGCACACAGATGTGGTGCCAGTTCACTTTGTAGGTCATGTCGAACACATCCAGGGATATTGTCGTGTCCCATGGAAGCTGTATTCTTGGCCTTGAACAATGCAGCTTTAACCTGTGCTGCAGTAATGCTGGATGCCTGGCAATCCTCCGGTATTGTGATTGGTCATTTGGGGGGGGTGGAGTAAAGTTGGCACTGCATCTGTTGGCCAGTATGTTGGCAATATCTATTGGATCAGTATAGGAGGTACCATTGTGCAGCAAACCTTGGTATTGCTGTGGAGATTCTTGATATAACTATAGAAGGCTTTGTGGCTGTTTTTAGTGTCTACTGCAATTCTGCCTTCATAGCTGGTTTTAGAGGTTTTGATGAGGGATCTCAACTTTTTTTGAGGCTAATGAGGGAGTTTTTCCAGTCTAGGGACTTCACTTTTTTCTGCAACAGTTTCTTCCTTCTGTTGTAGAGTTTATTAATGGCAGAGGACCACCAGATTGGCTTCTTTTTTTGGAGGAGAGCATCCTGGTTCTGTTGGGTATGGCTAGTTCTATGCATTTATGTATGTGTTCGTACAGTGCATTGGTGTATGATTTGGCAGTCATGCATCTATTTTCCATTGACATGGGTGCCGTAAAGTTTGCCACCTCTGTTTTTACGAACCCAAAGTCAGCTTTGGAGAAGTTTTTCATGGTGGTTACCTTTGCGGGGGGGGGGGGGGGGTGAGATGTGGATTTCCATGGTGATTAGTTTATGGCTGGATCTACCAAGAGAGAAATTGAATATTGGCGTAGAGCAATGATTGCCCATATTAGGATTAACCAGGTCAAGGATGTCACTTAATCTAGTGGGGGGTAGACTGAGCTAGTGTAGGACATTAGGCTTGATGAATTCCAGGAAGCGTTGGGCCACTGTATTGGTGCATGAGTAGTTTTTCTAGTTGATGGAGGGAAGTCACCTAGTATGAGAGTGTTAGGTTGGACCCTAATAGTTTAATGTGGATTGAGAGTCTTGGAATAAGTTTGGGGACCTATAGCAGGCTTCAACCTGAATCGCCATCTTACCCAGTGTTAGTTTTATCTGAAGTATCTCAGATGCCTTATGCTGGGCTACGAGTCTTGAGGTGTGCATATCCTTTATGAATATGGAGACACCACCGCCTTTGGAGCTTCGGTCCATGTTCTGGGGCTGACAGGTGTGGAATGAGTTATAACCTGGTAGCACAGGGGTGCTTTCTGCTGCTTTAATCCAGGTATCTGTTACAGCACAAATGTCAATGTTCTCCATTTTGGGGAGTGCTTCGAGCAAGTGCATCTTGAGATTTAAACTTCTTGTGTTGAGAAGCATGACCCTCAGATTGAATTTATTTATAACTGTTGCAGTGGTAATTTGTTCTTTTGAGCATTGCCTAATAAGGTACTATAGGGGTGGCAAGATTGTCATTCTAGCAATCTTAAATGTATATATAATAAATATTTAAGATCTGATCCTGATTGTGTAACTTTACTTCTGATTCATGAACTAAGAAGTTGACAGGGTTACAAGGGACTTGCAATGGGCTGTACTGTATGTTTCTGACAACACTGAGCTGAGATGCATTTTTGGACCATTATTTATGTATTTATTAATTTACTTGATATCACATAGATATCTGAGGTGCAGCTTCATACAAGTGGCTGTAATTGTGTGTGTGTGTGTGTGTGTGTGTGTGTGTGTGTGTGTGTGTGTGTGTGTGTGTGTGTGTGTGTGTGTATGTGTGTGTGTGTGTGTGTGTGTGTGTGTGTGTGTGTGTGTGTGTGTGTGTGTGTGTGTGTGTGTGTGCAAGTGTGTGTGTGTGTGTGTGTGTGTGTGTGTGTGTGTGTGTGTGTGTGTGTGTGTGTGTGTGTGTGTGTGTGTGTGTGTGTCTTTGGAGGATATAGTTCTCAGCTATCCATGATTCTTTTTTCCTCATATTTATGGTCTGTTCCCTGTAAAATAAGTTGTTATGTGGTAATATGTTGTGGATTGCAGTCACTACATAATGACAAGTATGTGAGCTTCAGGCTTCATATATTTCAGAAAATGATTCTTATTGCAAAAAACAAACTGCTATGCTGGCAGCTTTCTAAGTTTATAAGACCAATATTTAAACTCTGTTCCTGATTTTGGGTGTTTGTCTGATTCTTGATCTTGAGCTAAAAAAGTTGGGAGGACATTGAAGGTGCAAAGTTTTGCACTGTATGGTTTTCAAAGCATTGAGTTTAAATACATTTCTAGGTCATTATTTATGTATTTCTTCATTCAATTGATTGCAAGTAAACATTTGATATGCACACATACACACAAATGGCTGTATCTGATGGTCGTGTGTGTGTGTGTGTGTGTGTGTGTGTGTGTGTGTGTGTGTGTGTGTGTGTGTGTGTGTATGTGTGTGTGTGTGTGTGTGTGTGTGTGTGTGTGTGTGTCTGTGTGTATTTGTGTGTGTGCGCAGTATGCTTAGTTCTTGCATCACAAAGTAGTTATGGTGCAAAGGTGTTTACTAATTGTGCTAAACAGGAACATCATCATATGATCAATTTTCTTTGGGTATGATCCTTGGGTTTCTTGTTTGTCAACTGTTGACAGTATTTCTTATCTGGCTGTAAATAAAATGGATAACATGGAGTCTACAAGTTTAATGTTAATATTTTAACTATGAATACATTTTTAATTTAGGTTGCATTTTACAGGTATGTGGGAGTGAAATGCATTATGTTTGGGTTACAACAGTTTGTCACTTAGCGCAGATGAATAAGGCTATAAAGTGTTAATTCATTGCTTCTTGTAGTACAAGGTTTGATTCTGTCAGACTTTGTCTTCTTTGTGACTCAGTTCACTTCTTCAGACTAATCCAGGGCTGCTCCTGAAAGGGGATACTTGTGCCCAATGAAGCTGGGACACTGTTAGTAAATGCAATAAACATTTATCTTTTACATTCCTGCACCTTTCTCATAGCTTTCTGTTAGTGAAACACTGTATGCTATTTGACTACAAATTCCAGCACATCTCATGTAGATTAATCGCAATGCTTGTCTCTAACTTCATGCTCTCATTTGCCTAGGAAGTCAGGAGGTTAGTATGTCATTGCCTCATGTTACTACATTAAGGAGATGGCACTGTTTCCATATTCATGGGATACCAGTGGCATAGGTGACTTTCTGGGCCAAACTATTCTAGGCCCCAACCTTATACTGAGGCCCTCCATAGCCCTTCTGTAAGAGTGCCTGATTATTGTCTTTATGGAGTAAGTGGAGAAATATTCAGTCTCCTCCGCACTCCACTGTAATGCTTTAAAAGGAGAACTACTTTCTGGTTTTCCAGCCATGATGCTTTGCCTAGAAGAAGCAGAGAAAATGGCAAATACTTTGCTCCAATTCTATAAAAATACATATGTAATTAAGATTTCTACCTAGAGGCATGACATAGACCTTGCATCTGCTGTTCTACCCTCGGGTATCCAACCACATGCATGGCATGACATGGAAATGTGGAAAGTGTTTAATGTGATATCTCAATGTACCAATTGAGTGATTCAAAAACAATAATTATTTGAGCCCTAATATGCATAATCACATGATATATGAACACGGGAAGGCACTGAGCCTCATTCTGCAAAAGAAGAACAGAAACTTTACCAACTTGTCAGTGGAGCAACAGGTAACATAATCATCTTTGATGCAGAAAGCTGTGTTCAGTTCCTGCACCAAGTAGATGGATTGCTGACATTGCAGTCAGGCATGAGGGGGCAGAGAGGGTGCTGCACTCCTGAGTGTGCTGTCCTTGGATGAAATGTTAAACCAAGGCCCTATCCATTTGAGTTGGTTGTAGCTAGGTAGACATAAACGATACCACAGCACAAATTGAAAAGAAGTTCCCAAATGCCCAGGTGAAATTTCCCCTAGTAGTATAAATACCACCTCGGGTCTCCCATGAAACGAGGCCACTAGCGTAGTAGGACTAACCTGGATAACAAAGAAGAAATAAATATATAAATAAACTAATGTGTTAAGCTACAACAGGTAAATCTAAGATTATTTGTTAAAGCAAACTAAATCTTAGATTGTACAAGATAAGTGCTACTTTTTACAAGTTCGTTTTTGTCAAGTATGGCTACAGCTAACTACCGTTGTTTTTATCTACTTTTAAATGTTACTGAAGGAGTATTGAGAGGAGTAATGCAAGGGTAAAGCAATTGGACTGAAGGACTGTTAAATATAATGAGGAACACAACCTTCAGCACATACGCAGAGATAATTAGTTCTGGTTTAAGCACTTGGGCTTCAGGCCAGTTATTTTACATTAAGAAGGTTCATGGTCTGCACTCTTGTGGGAGAAGAGGCTGGACTCTGCCCTTCTGAGCTGGGAATTTCTGGTTAAAGGTTTATAGTGCCTGAATATTTGAACTGTATCTTACTGAAATTGGTACACCTTGTTTGCTGTAGCATAGACTAGATCCAGGCCTGCTGACTCTAGCTTTGTTTATATGCTTGTTGTTTGTTTGCTTGTTATTTCCCTGGAACACTAATTCCACCTAATATGCGGCTTCTCAGTGCTTCTGTGGATCACTAGTGATATCTGCATTGCTTACTGTACTTATTTCCTTGTTTCACTTGAAAGAAAGTTACTGTTTGTCATTTTTGCATTTAAGTTACCTGTAACACATTGCACTTAAGTTACCTGGCACTTGCTCACTAGAGCAATTATATAAGTCAGCACTAAAAATTAAAAGCACTACACCCTCACTCCCCACTGGCCCTTGTTTTCAATTATTATTAAGGAATTCCCAATATTATTCTAGCATGTCCAAAGGTCAGTTGTCAATCTCCTCTCTGGTCCAGCTGGTGAATCTGGGAATCTTGAGACAATGTTACAACTGCCTCATGTACACAGACAACCCTCTCCTCCTCCCAACAAATTCCAACACATGTGAGAGATGCAACCAAAGGTTCCTAGAATTTATAAACTCAAATGCTATGGAACAACTTGTTACCACTCCCACAAGAGAGGAAAACATACTGGACCTGATCATCACCAACATGGGGACTCTATGCTCCAGGCCAGAAGTGTATCCCTCACTGGTAAGATCAGACCATTAACTAATCTCACTGGATATTCACATCCCGACTCCACCCCCTGCCCAGAAAACCACAGTGAAAAACTTCTCTAAAGCAAATTTCACACTCCTCAAAACTGAGGTGGAATCCTTCAAAGCCCTCGGGCCTGTGGAAAATACGGCCCAGACCGCAGAATCCTTTATAAACGCATTCTATGAACACCTTCAGGAATGCATGGATCATGCAATCCCAAATAAAACCAAGACCCAATCCTCCAAAGGCAGACGTCCTGTCTGGTGGACCCCAGCCATAAACAAACTATACAATAGAAGGAGGAAGCTACTAAATGATAGAGCAAAATCCCAAAAAGGGAAGGCATCACTGATCAGTATTAGCAAAAAACTACGGGCACTCATAAAATTGTCTAAGGCCAGCTTCGAGAGAAAAATTGCACAGGACACTAAGGATAATCACAAGGCTTTCTTTAGTTATGTTAGGAACCTGGGTGGTAATTCCCAGATATGCTCAGAATTAGTCCAAAATGACAAAAAATACACCAAACCCACAGACATTACCAACATCCTAGCTGACTGGTTCAGCGCAAACTTCTCCCCCCCTCCCCACCAAAAGGGCAAATATCTATCCTAGCAGAGTGCTGCCCCCTGACATCTCAGATGCTCAGGTAAGAACCGCCCTCTCCAAAACAAAAAACACAGCATCAATGGGACCAGACGGTGTCCCGGGCTGCGTCCTACATGAACTCCAAGAAGAGCTAAACCAAAACATAAAACTACTGTTCAATCTCAGCCTTACTACAGGATATGTACCCAAAGAGTGGCGTACAGCAACAGTGGTCCCTCTCCATAAAGGTGGTGCCTCAACAGATCCTGGAAACTATCGCCCCATAAGCCTGACTAGTTTGGTCTGCAAAGCTATGGAAAGGATCATCATGGACCTCATAAATAAAGATATTGGGGACCTACAGACACTGGATCCTACCCAGTTCGGCTTTGTTAAGGGCAGATCCTGCCTCTTAAACCTGGTTGATTTCTTTGAAACAGTCACCAAGGCAATTGACGAGGGGAAGGTGGTCCACACAGCCTACCTGGACCTCGCAAAAGCCTTCGATACAATACCCCACTCAGGCATTATAGATAAGCTCACCAGCTTAAATATAAACCCCTATGTCACTAGATGGATTGCAAACTGGCTCAAGGACAGAACTCACATGGTTAGAATTGCTGGAGCCATGTCAGACTCCAAATCAGTTACAAGTGGTGTCCCACAAGGCTCAGTCCTGGGACCTCTCTTGTTCGGTATATATTTCTCGGAGGAACAGGCCAACACGGAAGGACTGTGGCTGACCAAGTTCGCAGATGACTGCAAACTGGGCACCATAATCGACTCTCCAGCCGACACAAGCAAACTCCAAAAGGGCCACATAGAAACAGACAACTGGTGCCAGAACCATGGCCTCAAGCTAAATGCCAAAAAGTGTATAGTCATCCCCTTTGCCAAAATCATAGTGCCCACAAATTACCACATAGGTGGTAATCCATTAAGTACAGAAGATGTAATTAGGGACCTGGGGACCCAAGTTGATATCAATCTCTCATTTGACAACCACTTGGCCAAAGTTGTTAGAAAAACATTTGAAGGGATTCACATCTAGATCAGGGGAAGTCATCATGCCTCTTTACTCATCCCTCATCAGGCCAATAATTGAGTACAATGCCCCTTTTGGGATGTACCTTACCAGACACCTGCAGCAAATGGAAAGACCACAAAAGTACCTCACCAAGAAGATCAAAGGGCTCAAACAGATGCCATATGCTGCCCAGTTAAAGAAACTCCAGCTCTACTCAGTGGCATACCGCCTGTTCAGAAGCGATATGTGCCTGACGTATAAAGCCATGTCCAATCCGGAATTAAAGGACATGCTGCACCTCAGAAAATCCAAATCCCACCGAGCTATGCGCTCGAGAGACATGAACCTCAGCACTGAAATAAATAGGACATGCTGGAGGGACAGATTCATAACCCAGAGGCTCCCTTCACTCTGGAATAAAATCCCTGTCCAGGTTAGGCAGAGTCCCTCATTGACTCTCTTCAAGAGGAATCTTGATGAGTGGTTTACCCCGGGTATCACTTCTGTGTCACTGTTAGACAGAGGCACAGTATACTAACCTCGAAAAAGGGCATAGCAAAATTAATTTAAAATGGGTGGCGAAAGCCAAACACACTCTGACTAGGCTTATAAATGCCCTAGGGCAGATAGCCTAGTATAAACCTATGAACCTATGAACCTAAGTCCTACCGCCTTTCCAACCTCATTCCTCCCTTCTATGTATTGTTCCCACAATTCCCATTTTTTCCTATGTAGTTTATTCCTACCCTTTTCTAAAGATCTCAATTCCAGTTGTTTTATCTCTGTTACTATACTCACTACTTCCAGTATAGTTGGTTTAGATTTTGATTTCCATTTTCTAGTAACTGCACTTTTGGCAACCACCATTAGTAGACACAGCAAGGCCTTATCATGCCTAGGCACCCATCACCAAACTGGCTGTCCTCCTGGTTTCTGGACTGAGCTGCAAATAAGGAATCATTTCCTCTTTAGTCAGGTTGGCATACATTCAATGTCATTTAGAGAAGTCTCTATATTTGTTATTTTTGTATGGTGTTGCTGTAATAGTTCCTTAAGAGTATCAGTCTGTTTTTGAGAATTTAATTCTAAGTACTTTTTAAAGCCATCCATCTTTAAAGATAGTTCCTGTAAGGTAGATGTCATCAATTGATGTTCTTTTTTCAAAGCAGCATCTGGATGAGAATTCTTTGAGCTGTTCATATTCAGTTACTCAAAATATCTCCAAGTTACTTGACAAGAACATTTTGTATAGCTCCACCAAAATTGATATTTATGTAGTTTGGTAGTTTATTTATAGATTTCTGATGTTTTAAACTTGAAAATAATAAAAGTTTCCTATATTATTAGACTAGTTTTTGGAGCTCTCAAAATTCACTGCTCTCAGTTGACCATATAGGCTGTGCCCCCCTCCCGATTTTCATTGTTTTCTGATGGTACAATGTATGTAAGCCATGGACAACCCTCAGGGACATTATATTAATCTACTGTGGAAAACAAACTGTGATGACATTCTGTGTAACATTTATGTATCTAACTATAATTTTAACTCTGTTGGAAGACGAAATGTATGCAAGAAATTGTAAAAAAAAAAAAAGTTGTTTCTATTTTTATCAGTTAAGTTTATTCTTTCATCAGAAAATAAGATGGAGCTTTTAAGCTGTTAGTCCAACAACTAACTATACTTGGGAAATTAGTGATTGTATTCCCTTTTGTGTTCAACTTAAGTGGATCACAGCCTTAATACAACATTTGGAACACTTGTAATGCTGTTCTGTTCCACTGCCGCATTTAATCATGGTCAAAGTCAATACCCTTAATGACTTATTCTTCATACCCACTTCAACTGTATTCAGAATTTGGTATTTGTTAGTTTATATACTTTATTAGTTACAAATGCATATATGGATCATATACTTTAGTGGCTTACTACTGATAAAAATATTCTGGGGCACAACTTTAATGATGACTGTATGTCTAATATGGCATTTAACAATAACAGCAAAATAAATCAATAAATAAATAATAAAATGCATAAAAGTCAATGTGATAAAGATATGCACATGGTGTTTTGACAAATATCACTATTTTAATTACGTTTAAAGAGAAACATTTTCCTTCAAACCTCCATGAAAATATAAACCAAGTTAACATTTATATATGTATATATATATATATATATATATATATATATATATATATGGAGGTGTCAGCCACCTGATCGAATGTACACTACTCTGACACTCTGTAGATCAACATAATGTCAAATTCACAAATATCGACATATTCTGAGCGTGCATGCTCCAGGGATTACGCAAACTAGACTAAATCAACAGCCAGTATTTTTGCAGGAGGATTTGCCCCCCCCCCACTAGTTATATATACTGACACCAAGATATCACACAATCCCTAGGGAAAGGGATACTCCCCTCTCCAGAGATTGTCAGTATTGCACACCTGTTGAACATCTGTCTGTGCTGACCAAATGGTTTTCACCATACAGCTGTCGATGTAGCATACATTCAACCACAAACAAGTGGTTAGTTTCTCAGAGGGAAAATATGATGCTCCAGGTGTTCATTATTTTAAACTTTCAACAAAGTGATCTCAATCATGTGAAAGTTGGTAAAATGGTAAATCGACTACATGAAGTAGATCCATATAAATATATATATATATATATATATATATATATATATATAGGAACACTACTGAATCTCGAACTTTTGAAAATCTCAAATTTCAAAAGCTCGAGACCATGTAGCCGAAACCCCACGTTACCGAAAGACCAAAAGCGCGAAATTCAAAATCCCGATGTTAAGGGATTTTGAGTTAGCTCATCTGGTGTTGCGGTTCAGGTAAGTATGTGTGTGTAAGTGTGTTTGTGAGGGGCTTTAGTGTGTGTAAGTTTGTGTTGTGACTCTGGTGTGTGTGTGTGTGTGTGTGTGTGTGTGTGTGTGTGTGTGTGTGTGTGTGTGTGTGTGTGTGTGTGTGTGTTTGTGTGTGTGTGTGAGGGGCAGTAATGTGTGGGTGTGAGTTTGTCTTGTGTGTATGTTTGTGCGATCTCGGAGTTAGAATATTAAAGTGGGGGGAGTGGGGGGCACAGCTTATCTTTAGTGTAGGCTGGTTTGTTTGGTTATTGGGGGAGGCTGGGTGTATGTTTGTGTGTGTGCTGTATGTATGTAGTACTTTCGCGATTTTGAATTTCACGGTTTTAATATTTCGGTAATGTGGAGTTTTGGGCTTGTAGTCTCGGTATTTAGGTCTTCGGGATTGTGTTATTTCGGGATTCAGTAGTGAATCTATATATATATATATATATATATATATATATATATATATATATATATATATATATACACATATATGGGATCCGTGTATATGTTCGAAGTTTCACCACTTTCACGACTCTGAGACTCTGAGACTCTGAGATCCTACCCCCAGCATTTCCTGCTCTCAGAAATGACTGCCTTAACAAAAATGGTGTTGGCTCTGCCGTAGTCTACTCTTACCTCTTTACCATAATTCCCCTCCAAACTTCAATTCCTCAATTCCAGAATGCAGGACTTACTGCCGGACTACTAAAACTAAATAAACACAAAAATATCTGTATTATTGCCATACATATCTCACCTGGTAATAATATCTCTACACTCGAAGAAATTCTCATATGGGGTTCTACTAGAATCCACTACAAAACATACATCCTACGAGATGTAAATATTGACTGGAACAAAATCAACTGCCACTCTCCCTCCCTAACAATTAACCTCTATAACTTCTCTCAGTTGATCCTCCCCATCACCCGACCAAACAAAATAAATCTACCTGGATCCACCTTAGACTGGATCCTAGTCTTAGACCCATCTAAAATAATTAACAATGGCACCATTCTTGATACCATTAGTGACACCTTCCAGCCTTCATACATCACTCAACCAGCTCTACCCCACACCAACACCAATACATCCACACTTGCAACCTTACTAACTTTAACCCCACAACTTTCTCATACATTTTTAAACAGATGAACTGGCAAATTCTAAACTCCCTACCTCTTGACAGTGCTATAGAATACTTTAACTCCGTCTTCCTAGATACCCTGAACTCCCTTGCCCCACTAAGAAAAAAAAGGATAAAAGCCAAAAATGTTCCTTGGCTATCCAAAGAAACAAAAAAGATTATACACTAAAGGGGTAAAATATGGAAACTCTACCAAAACAATAAGCTGCCCATTACACTTCTCCAATATCAACAGTGCATAACTTTGCAAAAAAAACTAATCACCGAGGACAAGAAATCCTATTACATCACACTCCGGTCCAAACATAATAATAAAAATATAAGAAATACCAAAAACAAAGTCACCACTTCGTGAGTGCCTCTCCCTTTAATAATCTGAACAATGAAGTACAAAACAAGTGTCGGGAAGGCGTAGTGGCAGAAATCAGTCTCTCGCATAAGCTACACAAACATATGTTCAAGGTGTGTAACTCTCTTTTCAATAAGCCTTTCGGGATGACAGAAGCAATAATCTGCAAGCAGAAGTCAGTCTTTCACGTAAGCTACACAAACCTGTATGTAACTTTCTTTCCAAAAGCCTTTCGGCACGACAAAAACAATAATCCACAAGCAGTTTTCACTTCACATGGGATGTTCAAGAATGACTCCTGCTCTGTTTCAAAAGAGCTTTATTAAATGTAAAACTGGCTAGCGTTTTCACCCAAAGGCTTCCTCAGGCCATTAAAACGTGAGCAAAATTAAATACCTTTATATACATTTCTCTTACAATTAAAAATGATGTCACTTCCTGCCTTCACGTTAATTATTATTATTTCATACAAATCAACTCATTAATAGTGACATAATCACTCTATCCTTTCTACGATTTTCATTATCATTATAAATATTAAAAATATTAGATAAAAAACTTTCCATAAAAGAATATTTCAACATAATAGTATATTATACGTTTTAATTCTTATATTTCTTGTACTATAAATCACATAATACTTACAATTAGACTCAATTATATAAAAGTATATAAAATCGTTTAAAACTATTATATTAATATGTATAAGAATATGTTTGAATCTAACTTTCATCTTAAATCAATTATTATACTTTCATTCCAAGCTGGTGCATGTTATATACGCACATACTTTTACATAACATTAAGTGATCATTATACATTATTAATTATTACACTTAATTGTCATGAATTAATACAAATATGTTAATTCATAATTTTCTAGCCTTTAATACGGGCTTGATAGGAATTCTATCATTTAGCCCAGGTGGGTGATCAGCCCTCATCCTGATAATCCATTTCATTTCATTCTGTTCAGTTCTATTCGTTACATCACCACGTCTGATGGCAGGGGCGGCTCGTCCTATCAGAGTGCTGGACTGCAGCCCTCCCACCTGCAAATGCAGAAAAAATATCTGCAAAACAAAAAAATTATTTGACTCAGACTGCCTTTATCGGCAGTCAGGATATGGACTAAGGTACCCAGCAATCATTGCTGTGAGATCATACCAGAAATCTGTGCGGTGACAACCGTACAGAATAGAGGGGCTCCGGACTGCTTCAGCCGCAGTCAGAGCCAATGAGAAGGACTGAGCTGCTCTCGCGGGGCGGGACTGTCAGTGTGTGACTGCGCGGGCTTCAGGACAACGGTCGCTGGATTACCGGCTTCGAGAGGTGTTCGGGTGCGGGCTTCAGGACAATGTTGCTGGATTACCGGCTTCGAGACAATGGTCACTGGGCTTGCTGGATTATCGGCATCGACTACACAGGCTTGGGGACAAAGGCAGCAGGTAGGTGTTTGGATTGGTCGCTGGAGTGAGTGTGTGTGTGTGTGTCTGTTTGTGTGTGTGTGTGTGTGTGTGTGTGTGTGTGTGTGTGTGTGTGTGTGTATGTATATAAACATTTATATAGTTAACAGTCTTGTTAGTCAGTGATTTAGTGTAAAATGATGTGGGAACACAGTCCCTACAGAAGAAGATGTAAAATGGAAAGCTGTTCTGCAAAATTGTTTTTAACCGCTAACAAGTTTCAGAATGAACTGCTATTAAATGAACTGCTAGCATTCCACCTAATATTTTCATTTTTAATACTACTGAAAGTCGGGGTATCAGGTCTCACACCAACAAAAAGAAATCTGAAAGTATTCTATTAAAAATTCCCATTTAGAACTCTCACTCTGCATTGGCAGATTAGTACTGATTCTTGATGCCCTGCAACGGCTTCTAATTTCAAAGTGTAAGCAAACCCCCACCCCTGAGAGATGCATAGATATGCCCAGCCTCCAGATGCCTAAGGGTCTGTGGCTGAATACCAGAGTAAGTTCTGGGGGCAAGAATTTTGCTTGTAGACTCGGCACATATGAGGTATGGGGGACGGTAACAATTATGGAAAGGAGGGATCAAAGAAAACTTAATTTCAAAGTGTGCATCCAACAGTAAAGTGTATTTCCACTTACATGAACGGTTAACATGCTGGAATGTCAGTCAAGAGTAACGTTGTTAAGCATTTATGGCAAATGTAAAGGAGTTACTACAAATCTATGTTGTTCCACATGGCTTTTGGAATCAAACATGCATATCACAATCTGAAGTTTGAGCTTTTATGATCTCAAAGTTATTTATTGTGACTACTCAAGTAGGGAAAGATGAAATTGATACCCTGTAATTCTTTATGGAGAATCAATCAGGACAGAGCTATTTAAGGGATTATTCAGTACACTCTAGTACAGTAAGTGGTAGACATGAAGATTTCTACGGTGTAAAACATGGAAACAAAGGCCCTAACTTAGGGGCAAAAGGTTTTCCTTAGTAAGACACATGTTTTTAACAGATTTCAAGTGCGTGTGTGTGTGTAATGCCCCAGTTACTATATACTGGTGGCTAGAGAACAAATGGTGTTGCGTAGAGATACTCAGGTTTGAACCCTGTACCTTGTATGCAGGTGTTAAGGACCTGAATTCCCTACCCACCACCATTTGTAAAAAACAAATTGCAGATTTTTGCCTCATATTTGATCTGATCTGACTGTTCCTCATAATATCTGTGGTTTCTAAATGCTGCAATGCTTGGTATTTGATGGTGCAGTGGTAGTATTGTTGCTTTATGGCTGCAGGTTCTCGAGTTTGATTCTTGGCTGGGGTGCCTTCTGTGTGGGGTCTGCATCTTCTCCCTGTGTTTGTGTGGGTTTGCTTTTGTGTCCTCCCATTTTATAAAGACATCTCTGCATTATTTCTTCCTAGGCCTCTGCTGAAAACTGTTTTTTTTTTGTTCAGTTCAGATTGTCCTGATTAACAAATGTTAAATAAAACTGACGGGCATTTGAATTTCAGACTTCATATTCTTCAGAAAATACATAGTAACATGACCTTTTATTCTAGCAATTTTCTAAGTTTATAAGATGAATATTTGAAATTTATCTTTATTTTGGGACTGTATTACCCCCTTATTGGCTTTGTCCAGGATTTTTGTGCTAAGGTTAATAACTATGGCAAGAATTGAATTCACTGAATATGTCTGAGGGCTGTATTCCCTCATTACTGGGTTTGTCCAGGTGTTTTGTGCTAAGAGGTTGACAGCTATGGTGAGAATTGACTTCATTAAATGATAGCCATTTAAGTTTGTCTTCCTCTCTTTTCACAAAGCAGCTGATATGGCGTAGTGGTATGTTGCTCTGACTGTTTTGCACAGGGACCTTGGCAGTAAAATGTATGGTGGTAACATAGCATTTTTCTTTCGCAAAGCAGGTGATTTGGCATAGTGGTATGTTGCTCTGACTCTTTTGCACAGGGACCTTGGCAGTAAAATGTATGGTGGTAACACAGCATTTTCTACAACTTCCCAAGATTATACAAGCAATGTTTAATGTGTCCCTGGTTTTTGGCCTTTGAGCCCCAATAAATTTGACTTTTTCTAGATTTCTTGTGCTGCGAAGTTGAGATGCAGTTGAGTATTGAGTAGATTTTACAAGGAGCTGAGAGCTGCAGGGGAAGAGAAGTTTAGTGCTGCTTATGGAAAGTTTGTTTGCAATGTTAATAGCACAACATGTTGTGTATTTGCATCTGATGCAAAAGGTCGTTGGTTCTGCTCCCACAAGGGGTGAATGTTGCTCTACTGAAAAACTTAGGATGCTAACTATGAGCCTGTTATCTGTTTGTCATCCATTTCCTATTGCAATATTACTAGCTTATAATTTTTAATGTAATATATAGGCAATTTATTCTTCAGGGGCATCAGACACTTTATTTTTCAATGAAACCATGAAATATAAAGGTTTTTGCTAGCAGCAACCTCGTCATTAGTTACAGATTTATTTAATGTGGAATTATTTAGATGACTTTTTTACTTCAGGGATTGTGCATATTTACTGATAATGGTGGACTGTAGAATTGTGCATATTTACTGATAATGGTGGACTGTAGAAGTTTGAGTAGACTTTTATGATGGAAATGTTCTGAATTGGGCAGTTTTGTCATTATTGGTGCATGCATTTTGTTTCATTGTTTACTGGAAAAATGTTCAAAACAATAGGAAGGTGTATCAAAGAGCACATGCATGTTTCATATGCAAGGGGCCTATGATTTGAAAACAGCCCAGAATTAATCTTTATCTGCCACTGGTAAAAATTTATTTTCTTTGAATATGGGTTTCAATGCTGTTTCAATGAATGTGAGTTTCAAGGGCAGAGAAGTTTTAATGCTATGTTTGTTTAGCAGATGTCTTAGTGTTTCTGCTGTAAAATGCAAAATAAAACTTTCAAATGAAGTCCAAATAATCATAGAAGTAAATCAGTATGCATATTAGTGTTTATGGTAAATGAAGTGAAATAGCCAAGTAATGGTTTATTGGAATGGCTCCAGGAGGAGGCTCCATTCGACCATGATTTTGTGAGGGGGAAGGGCAGCAAACTTAGACAGCCCAAGCTGAACTATACCTCCCAACTCTCCAGATTTTCAAAGAATGAATAGATTTTTGCTTCTTATTTTTGGTTAGTTCCTCATAAAATTTGTGGCAAATCATTTAGGAATTAAGTCACTAAATAATGACACACTGAGTTTCAGACTTCATAACCAATGCATACTAAAGTAAGACTTGTTGTTCTATCAACTGTCTCAGTTTATACAAGAGCAATTTTTAGTACTGTTTATATGTTCCCCCAATATATTTGGCCTTGTCCAGATTTATTGCATTAACAGGTTGAGAGGTACATGCAAATAAATTGCTTTATAGAATTAGGCATAGCAAACCTTTCAACTGTACCTGATTTTGGCTCAAAATGTTGCTCTACCCCTAATAATCCCTCCGCAAAATAGCAATTTTGGAAGAAAACATGGAGGGTTTACAATTAAGAAATAACTGTAATCATAGTTATAGATTACTTTTATTTCAGAAATGCATGTGGATTCTTTTATTTTGTCAGCTGCTCAAGTTAGCAGTACTAATATTAAAGTGTCCCTTCTTTGACAGGTTCCCAGCTGTATTGTGTGGCTATTTTATATTTTTACATCACATTTTTGGTCCATTTTTCATAAAATTATGTTTTTTTTGGCAAATTAGTGACAAATCATTAAAGTCTGAAGTTAGAAAATAATGACAGACATTTGTGTTTCAGATTTCATACCATTCAGAAAATTCATACTAATGCAAAACCTATTCTATTATCTTTCTAAGTTTATAACAGCAATATTTTTAAAAATTGTCCTTGTTTTGGGCTTTTGTCCCACTTTGTATGGCTTTGTCCAGATTTCTTGCTCTGAGGTTGAGAGGTATGACAAATGTGTCAGGGTCATCAGTCAGCCAGAGACATTTCAAATTGTGACATACTTGTTGCACCCCACTCCCCCATGTAGTGACTCTGGATGTGTCGAAGAAAGGCAAGGAATAGTTATGCAGTGTAAATGTGCAGGGTATCCCCCATCCAGGGTAGACACAAGTACTAGAGTGGCTTTTCATCTGTCCTTGATTTTGCAGAATGGTCTGGTTTCTGTCATATTTTTGTACTGTTGATTTATGCTTATTACTCAAAGTGCCTGTTGCTCTGTGTTTAAGTAGCAATACTTTAATGACCATCAGGTAAGCTTGGCTGAGATTGTAAGATGCAAGTAAGCTTTAATAAGCATACTGTTAAAGAATTGCCAACATTGAAAGCCTTTCTGTTGTTGCCATGTAGAGAATACTTAACTAGATAATGTATAAGCCTTGGGTATTGAAATGCATATGACAGTATTTGTAATAAAGGACAGGATTACATTATTTTAAGAAGCTCATTACACTTGGAGACTTCCAGTCATCTCTGCAGGCTTTACCCGTAAACTAAACAGAATGCCAATCGTGTGGTCCATAACCTGTACAGCAATCCTTTTAAGCAATGTATCTTGAGCTTATTTTTTGTTTGCTTTTCATTTTTTACTTTGATCATGTTTTCCCCATGAAACAAGTAGATAGTTGTCAGGCAGCAGGTCATAAAGATGAATATAAATTATAATTAGAACTGCAGTGCAAGAAGTGGTTTGAGTTGAGTGCTGCTTGTTTTTCTTATACTTGATTTTGACTGGCATTCCATTAATGTATTTAAAAAGTAATTTATTTTTTCATGCCTCACAACCTTTTTGTTTCCATCTAGATATTAAGTAAGCTGTCATGCAGCCAATGCATTGAAATATTTTTATTCTTCTACACTTAATTTTGTCTTGATTGGACTCTCATAATGATGGTTTGGCGCCTACGGCAGTGTATTTAGTTAGTTTTTTGTGGTTTTGAGCATAGCTCCTCCCCTTTCTAGTTGACCACACCCCTTCCCATTGACCCCACCCATTCAGCTGTCTCCTGCAGCCCCCCTTTGATTTGAAGTCACCAGCCGCCACTGTCTGATGGTCACATAGTTATTCTGTATCACCATGAATTTAAATGTGTGATCCATAGATGTCTCTAATACATGTTTAGATAGGGCATTATTATGTGATTTTATTTTTATGTTATATAGGTGTTCTCTAATACGGTCCCTTAGTCATCTATCTGTTTTGCCCACATAAAATGCAGGGCAATATTTGCAGATAGCTAGATAAACAATGTGGGCCGTATTACATGTAGCCTGTGCTGAGAATGTATAACACTGTTGAGTAATAGGGTGAATAAACCTTGCTGTTTCATCAATAGATGTACAATATCTACATTTCTGGCAAGGCTTAGTTGCACCAGTTGAACTATTTTGATATCCATGTCCTGCCCTATTTGGGCCACATAACATTCTATATAAATTCATCTTATTTTTGTACGTGAATTTTGGATTGGTACCTACTACTTCTAAAATTCTGGGGTCCACTGTCAATATTGCCCAGTATTTTTGATATGCTTCTCGTATATGTGTCACATCCTGTGTATGATATATAATTGCCCTAACTTCTCCTAGTTTTCCATTTCTATTATTACTATTGTCTATTTCTTTTCCATTTATAACATCTGTAGATTGAACCCTCTCACCCCTGTCAGCAAAATATGGATACGCTACATTTTCTCTCATTTCTTCTACTTTCCTAAGTACTTCATTTACTTCCCTTGGTTTATATGATCTATCCAATAGTTTTTGCTTCAAATCTACTAATTCATTCTTATATCCTATATCTGTAGAGTTCAAGCGTGATACTCTCATTGCTTGTCCTCTAATTATATTTTTAAAAATATATCCTGGGTGCATGCTATTTCTATGCAATAGTGAGTTCCTATAACAACTTTTTCTATATACTCCAGTATTAAGGAGCCCACTAGATAACTTTTCCACATATACATCCAGGTATGGAATATAATTCTCTGATGCTACCATGGTAAATTTTAAGTAATGTGTCAATGAAATTACCTTTCCCAAGAATTCATTTAGTTCTTCCTCTTCTGAATTCCAAACAAGGAAGAGGTCATCTACAAAACGTGTATAAAATTCTACATTTTCTTTTAATTCTTTCATTTCAAACAGGTACCTCTCCTCCCAATCTGCCATAACAAGATTGGCGTAGCTGTTGGCACAAGAAGTGCCCATAGCTACGCCATCTTTTTGTATATACACTTGACTATTAAACGTGAAAACATTATTAGACAAAACCAGTTCCAATAAATCACATATCACATCAATATGGGCTTGTGTATTTAATTGATGTGCATGTAAACGCCTATGAATACATTCAATTCTCTCTCCTTGTTAGGAATGGTAGTAAATAATGATTGTACGTCTAATGTGACTAACCAATTGGTTCTTTCACTAGAAACCTTATGCATACAATCGTATAGCATAATTAGGAACTGTTTAGTGTCTCTTAATATATAAGGATGTTTGTTGACTACTGGTCTAAGTACAGATTCAAGATATAGAGATATAGGCTTAGTGACCCACCCTCTCCCTGCGACAATAGGTCGCATGGGTCGGTCTAAAGGATCTTTATGAATTTTAGGAACTCCTTGTATACATGGTAAAGTAGGGTTATTAATCAGACAGTAGTTGAATAAATTGTCATGTATTTTTCCTTGATTATATAGTACATTTAATGTTATAGATACTCGTTCAATGATTCTATCTACTTTATTAAGTCCAATCCTACTATAATACTGCTCATTATTCAGCATGTCATTCATACTCATAAAATATCGTTCCATGTCCATTATAACGATATATAACGAGGCCTTTATCAGCGGGCCTTATAGGTTCATAGGTTCATAGGTTCATACTAGGCTATCTGCCCTAGAGCATTTATAAGCCTAGCCAGAGTGTGTGTGGCTTTTACCACCCCTTAGGATAAGAATACTATACCCATTAGTCTGCTGTGCCTCTGTCCAGCAGTGACACAGAGATGATTCCCGGGGTAAACCTACGATCTCCCATCCACTCGTCAAGATTTCTCTTGAACAGAGTCAGTGAGGGGCTCTGCCTCACATGGACTGGGATTCTGTTCCATAGTGTAGGGAGTTTCTGGGTGATGAATCTGTCCCTCCAGCACATCCTATTTATGTCCGTGTTGAGGTTTGATTCTCTTGCTCTCGTGGCTCTGGTGGATTTGGATTTTTTGAGGTGGAGCATGTCCATTAATTCCGGGTTGGACTTGGCCTTGTATGTCAGGCACAGATCACCTCTGAGCAGACGGTATGCAACTGAATAGAGCTGGAGTTTCTTCAGTCAGGCAGCGTATGACATATGTTTGAGCCCCTTTATCCTTTTGGTGAGGAACTTTTGGGGTCTTTCCAACTGCTGCAGGTGTCGGGTAAGGTACATTCTTAATGGGGCGTTGTACTCAATCATTGGTCTGATAAGTGAAGAGTACAGGGGTACAATGACCTCTCCTGATCTGGATGTGAATCCCTTCATGATCAGGTGGGCAATGTAGAAGGTCTTCCTAACCACTTTGGCAATGTGAGTGTCAAAAGAGAGGTTACTGTCAACTTGGGTCCCCAGGTCCCTGATAACGTCTTCCGTGTTTAATGGATTACCACCTATGTGGTAATTAGGGGTTAACTTGTTTTTCCCAAAGGGTATGACTATACATTTTTTGGCATTTATCTTAAGGCCATGACTCTGGCACCAGTTATCCATTTCTATGAGACCTCTCTGGAGGATGTCTGTGTCTGATGGAGTGTCAATTATGGTGCCCAGTTTGCAGTCATCTGCAAATTTTGTCAGCCACAATCCCCCTATATTTGCCTGCACTTCAGAAAAATAAATGCCGAACAAGAGGGGGCCCAGGACTGAGCCCTGTGGGACACCGCTCGTGACCGGCTTAGAGTCTGACATGGCACCAGCAACTCTAACCCTGTGGGTTCTGTCCTTGAGCCAGTTTGCAACCCATCTTGTGACATATGGGTTTACATCTAAGCTGGTGAGCTTTTCTATGATGCCCAAGTGGGGTATTGTGTCAACGCTTTTGCTAGGTCAAGGTAGGCTGTGTGAACTGCCTTACCCTCATCAATTGCCTTAGTGACTGTTTTGAAAAAGTCGACCAAGTTCAAGAGGCAGGATCTGCCCTTGACAAAGCCAAATTGGGTAGGATCCAGTGTCTGTAGGTCTCCAATGTCTTTATTTATGAGTTCCATTATGATCCTCTCCATAGCTTTGCAGACAAGGCTCGTCAAGCTTATGGGGCGGTAATTTCCAGGGTCCGTAGAAGCACCGCCTTTGTGGAGTGGGACCACAGTTGCTATACGCCATTCTTTGGGTACATATCCTGTAGTAAGGCTAAGATTAAACAGCAGCCTTATGTGTGGGTTTAGTTCCTCATAGAGTTCGTGTAGCACACAGCCGGGGACACTGTCCGGTCCCATTGATGCTGTGTTTTTTTTGCTTTAGAGAGAGCAGCTCTCACCTGGGCATCTGAGATGTTTGGGAGGCTAGACTCTGGTGGGATAGATATTTCTCCTTTTGGGGGGGGGGGGAATTTGCACTGAACCTGTCTGCCAGTATGTTGGCAATGTCTGTGGGTTCAGTGATTTTTGTATCATTTTGGACTAATTCTGAGCATATCTGGGAGTTTCCACCCAGGTTTCTAACATATCTAAAGAAGGCCTTATGATTGTCTTTTGTGTCATTAGCGATTTTTCTCTCAAAGTTGGCCTTGGATGATTTTATGAGTGATCGTAGTTTTTTGCTAGTAATGATCAAAGATGCCTTCCCTTTTAGGGATTTTGCTCTGTCATGTAGTAGCTTTCTCCTCTTGTTGTAGAGTTTGTTTATGGCTGGGGTCCACCAGACCGGGCGCCTGCCTTTGGTGGAAAGGGTCTCGATTTTATTAGGGATTGCTTGATCCATACATTCCTCGAGGTGCTCGTAGAAGGCATTTGTAAGGGTTTCAGCAGCGTGGGTTGTGGTTTCCACTGGCTCAGGGGCCTTGAAGGATACCACTCCAGTCTTAAGAAGTGTGAAGTTTGCTTTTGAGAAGTTCTTCACTGTGGTCTTTTGCTGGGGTTGGGGCGGGATGTGGATCTCCAGTGAGATTAATTTATGGTCTGATCTCACCAATGAGGGATATACTTCCGGTGTGGAGCATTTTGTCCCCATGTTTGTGATGATCAGGTCTAGTATATTTTCTCCTCTTGTGGGAATGGTGACTAGTTGTTCCATAGCATTTGAGTTTATGAACTCCAGGAACCTTTGGGCTAGGGTGTTGGGGCTTGAGTAATGTTCCCAGTCTATGTTTGGGTAGTTGAAGTCACCCAATATGATGGTGTTTGGAGTGACATTCATACTTTCCAGTGTCTTCAGGAAGGCTGTGTGGGTTTCCTGAGTTTGAGAGGGTGGTCTGTAGCATGCTACAAACTGTAGGGCAGTTTTACCTATGGTTAATTGCACCTGGATGGTCTCCGATGCTTCGTGCGTTGCCACTAACCTGGAGGTGTGGGTATCCTTTATGAATATGGATACTCCCCCTCCTTTTGTGGTTCAGTCCGGATTTTGGGGCTGGAACGCATGATATGAGGTATAACCTGATAGTGCTGGGGTGCTCTCAGGAGCCTTGAACCAGGTTTCAGTCACAGCACAGACATCGATGTTCTCCATTCTGAGGAGGGCTTCGAGGGCGTGCATCTTGAGGTTTAGACTTCTGGCATTGAGCAGTATTACCCAGGTTCATACTAGGCTATCTGCCCAAGGGCATTTACAAGCCTAGCCCAGAGTTTTGTGGCTTTTGCCACCCCTTTAGTCTGAAGGAAACTATGCCCATTATTTTGCTGTGCCTCTGTCAAGCAGTGACACTGAGGTAATCCCTGGGGTATATTTGCGATCTCCCATCCATTGGTCAAGATTTCTCTTATAGGTTCATAGAATATCATTATATTCTGGTCATTAATCAATGCTCTCAGTGCCTCCCGCTCTTTAAATTTCAAATTTCCAAACCATCTTTTATCCCTATTCCTTTTTTCATTTTCATATAACTCCTGTTCTACCAATTTGGAGTATGCATCAATCAACGGGTGCAGATTATGGATATATGTACTAGGTTTTTTAAAAGGATATCTCTCACTTTCATTCTTACTAAAGTCTAGTTTTAATTGTATGTTTCGTGTAAATAACTTTAAATCAACTATGGTCTCTGTTATATCACTTTTAGTAGATGGAATGAATGTAAGGCCTTTCTCCAAGACTATGCATTCATCCAAGGTGAGTTCCCTTTTAGAAATATTCCATATCAGGGATTTTTGGTCCCTTGCCATATCTTTTTGAGTGTTGGTCCTGCATACTCTTGATCGGCTGCTCTCTTTTTCTGCCGTCCCCTGCTCATAGAACGGTCCCTTCCCCTTCTCCACTGATCTACTATGGGGAAAGGGGCCTTATTAGAACTACCGAGCCCCAACTGATCTTGATTAATATTAGAGGCCTTTTTTCTCACTGATGCTTCATTTGTATCTTGTTCTATTATTTCTGTTAGGATGTCTAGATCTTTTACTGACATAAATTCCTTGTCAGTGTAATTGTTGACTTTTAATTCAGGTGTTAATAAAGAAATTTCATCATTAACATTTTCATTATGTACTATTGCTGTCGTAACCATTGCTTTCCCATTTTTATTTCTATTATTGCCTATTCTACTAACTTCTGTGCCACTTTTTACAATATTATCATTAGCAATACTTCCTAGATGGGTGTTACTTCTTTTATTGTCTATAATACATGTTTCACCCTTACCATCTTCTATAACAGTTTTCACTTGGTTAGTTTTAACGTTAACCTTCGGCCAAGTGAAGACCTGTCCTCTATTAAAATCTTGTATATCCCTTCTAATTTTATTCTGTTTCTCTTCTAATAACTTTTTTTCATATAGATAAACATTATCCAACAATTTTTCAAACATAGTATCAAGTGCTTTACAAGAATACAATTCATACAAGTGGAGTTGTTGTTCTTTTACACGCTCTCTCAAAGCTATTTCTTGTAGCAAAAAATAGACATTTAAAAGTCCCATATATCGTATACTTGTTTCTATATTTATCTGTTGCCACATATACAATAGATCGGGATAAAGAGTACCTGTGGTCGGTATTTTTAATACACGCAACCCACGTGGAATGACTTTGCGTTCTATGCAGACCTCAACGTGCTGCCATTGCAGTTGAAGTCGTTTTAACTTAATAAAATCAAGTTTCATTTGATTTAGAAGCATTGATAAACCCTTACAATCTATTTCAGCGGTGCCATCATCCGTGGATTCGGAAATGACATCATATGCTAACAGGGGATTCACTTCTCCTGCGACCGCATTCTCAAATCTGGTTCTACTGTTCGGGTTGTCTTCCGGTTTGTATGGCAATTCAATAGATACTGGAGGTGATTCTGCCATCTTCGCGATATGGTAGCAAGAATAAAATATAAGAAATACCAAAAACAAAGTCACCACTTCGTGAGTGCCTCTCCCTGTAATAATCTGAACAATGATGTACAAAACAAGTGTCGGGAAGGCGTAGTGGCAGAAATCAGTCTTTCACGTAAGCTACACAAACCTGTATGTAACTTTCTTTCCAAAAGCCTTTCAGCACGACAAAAACAATAATCCACAAGCAGTTTTCACTTCACATGGGATGTTCAAGAATGACTCCTGCTCTATTTCAAAAGAGCTTTATTAAATGTAAAACTGGCTAGCGCTTTCACCCAAAGGCTTCCTCAGGCCATTAAAACGTGAGCAAAATTAAATACCTTTTTATACATTTCTCTTACAATTAAAAATGATGTCACTTCCTGCCTTCACGTTAATTATTATTATTTCAAACAAATCAACTCATTAATAGTGAGATAATCACTCTATCCTTTCTACGATTTTCATTATCATTATAAATATTAAAAATATTAGATAAAAAACTTTCCATAAAAGATGTCTCTAATACATGTTTAGATAGGGCATTATTATGTGATTTTATTTTTATGTTATATAGGTGTTCTCTAATACGGTCCCTTATTCGTCTATCTGTTTTGCCCACATAAAATGCAGGGCAATATTTGCAGATAGCTAGATAGACAACGTGGGCCGTATTACATGTAGCCTGTGCTGAGAATGTATAACACTGTTGAGTAATAGGGTGAATAAACCTTGCATGTATTAGAGACATCTATGGATCACACATTTAAATTCATGGTGATACAGAATAACTATGTGACCATCAGACGTGGTGATGTAACGAATAGAACTGAACAGAATGAAATGAAATGGATTATCAGGATGAGGGCTGATCACCCACCTGGACTAAATGATAGAATTCCTATCAAGCCCATATTAAAGGCTAGAAAATTATGAATTAACATATTTGTATTAATTCATGACAATTAAGTGTAATAATTAATAATGTATAATGATCACTTAATGTTATATAAAAGTATGTGCGTATATAACATGCACCAGTTCGGAATGAAAGTATAATAATTGATTTAAGATGAAAGTTAGATTCAAACATATTCTTATACATATTAATATAATAGTTTTAAACGATTTTATATACTTTTATATAATTGAGTCTAATTGTAAGTATTATGTGATTTATAGTAAAAGAAATATAAGAATTAAAACGTATAATATACTATTATGTTGAAATATTCTTTTATGGAAAGTGTTTTATCTAATATTTTTAATATTTATAATGATAATGAAAATCGTAGAAAGGATAGATAGAGTGATTATCTCACTATTAATGAGTTGATTTGTATGAAATAATAATAATTAACGTGAAGGCAGGAAGTGACATCATTTTTAATTGTAAGAGAAATGTATATAAAGGTATTTAATTTTGCTCACGTTTTAATGGCCTGAGGAAGCCTTTGGGTGAAAGCGCTAGCCAGTTTTACATTTAATAAAGCTCTTTTGAAATAGAGCAGGAGTCATTCTTGAACATCCCATGTGAAGTGAAAACTGCTTGTGGATTATTGTTTTTGTCATGCCGAAAGGCTTTTGGAAAGAAAGTTACATATAGGTTTGTGTAGCTTACGTGAAAGACTGACTACTGCGTGTGGATTATTGCTTCTGTCATGCCGAAAGGCTTATTGAAAAGAGAGTTACACACCTTGAACATATGATTGTGTAGCTTATGCAAGAGACTGATTTTTGCCACTACGCCTTCCCGACACTTGTTTTGTACTATAATAATAAAAATACCAAACCTTTCTGGAATTCTCTAAACTCTCTTCTCATTCCAGGCTCCAGGAATAACCCCTGTCCTGACCCAAGTAAATCTGACCTCGAACTAAGCTCCGAATTTAATTCATTTTTCACAGAAACCATTTCTAACCTCACCAAGACATTTCCTAAAAATACCCCATCTTCCTCATACTCACCATTTTCCAATTAACCCAGCAACCCTCCCTCTCTGTTTGAGCTCAAACCCATCTCCACTAACTTTAAACAAAAACTTTTATCCAAACTTAAACCTTGCTCTAATGCTCCTGACAATATCCCTTCCTCATTCCTGAAATGTGCTGCCGATGGCATTGCTCTTCCAATCAGCATCATTATAAATAGATGTATAAAAGGAATCTTATGTCCCTAAACTCTGGCGCACAGCCTATATTCTTCCACTACACAAAGGTGGCAAAAACACCAGCATCTCAAACTTTCGCTCAGTCAATCTGCTCTCCCTAATCTCCAAAATCCTAGAAAAATGCATCCACCTCCAACTCATGCCTTTTCTGACCCTAAACAACCTTCTCACTCCCATCCAACATGGCTTCTTCCCTGGCCATAGCACAATAACCGCTATACTCTCTTTCCTTGAAACTGTCAACCAGGCCCGAGATTCTGGACATGTAGTATCTACCATTTTACTTGATCTGTCTAAAGCTTTCGATACTGTATCCCACAAACACCTTCTCTGTCAACTCTCCAACCTGCATCTCTCACCCAACACTATATCCTGGTTCTCCAGTTATCTATCCAAATGATCACAGGCAGTGAAATACATGTTCATGGTATATGGATTCACTTCATAACACTAAAAGCTCAAAACACTGAAACCAAAACACTGAAACTTTAAAATCTTGAAAACTCAAAACACTGAAAACACGTATCATATATATATATACTGAATTTAAACAACATAAATCATAGCACTTTACACCAAGTATAAGCAGGGGGGCAAGCCCCCCTGCACATCCCATGTGGGGGGCTGTGGCCTCCACACCCCCTGCTACTTATATATATATATATATATATATATATATATATATATATATAAACTCCACCATTTCACTTCACTACACTAAGTCCAATATTGGAGTTGATATATTGATATATTATGCTTACACTTGGTGGAAAGTGCTATCATTTATGTTGTTTAAACTCAGTATATGCATGATATGTGTTTTCAGTGTTTTGAGTTTCATTGTTTTGAGTTTTCAGTGTTTTGAAGTTTCAGTGTTTTGGTCTTCTATATTATGACGTTTTCTCATTTTCAGTGTTTTGAGTTTTCAGTGTTATGAAGTAAATCTGTATATATATATATATATATATATATATATATATATATATATATATATATTAATATGGTTCTCCTTCATTTGCCGTAACTTCCAACTGACTGACACCCATTTGCCCGACCCAATTTGACTGAAATTTCATTTGACTGACACTTCATTTGACTGACAAGTATTATTGGCAGGTAAATGGAATATGCCCCCTTCCCCACTGTAGTGCTACCCTGGAGTTAGAATACATAGTTGGGGAGGTATGGGGGGGCACAGCCCCCCACAATGGGGGGTGTGGGGGGCAGATCCCCCCACTTACTTTTGTTTTACTAAGCAATATGAAAGCAAAACCAAACAATATAATGTGAATTTACTTGGTAAAATAATGTAACTGGTTTATCAGCTCACTGGTATACTGAAATTGTATACATTTTTGCTGTATCGGAATTTACTTCTCTATCTGAAAACGTTTTCTGGAGAAGCAAAAGCCTGTACATTTTTCATGCTTTGACTTCAATAAACATACTTTATCTTATTAGATATATCACTGTAGCTACTGTTTTGCCTTTTATTTCTACTTCATAAAACTTTAAATATACATTTTGGCAGTAATGATTCTACACATTATAGTTTTCTTCTCATCATATTACAATATGTGAGCTAATATGCATTGATTATAGTATTTTAGTATTTTATCTTATGTTCTATTTTATTTTTTTACTGGAGTACAGCAGTGGTGGACCTCTTTACAGACTCAGCTCAGGAGTACCGACTGGTTAAGTGATTTGCTCAGAGTCACAAATTAAGCAAAGGAGGCCAATGGAATCAAACCGTAAACCTCAGCTCATTAACAGCTCCTTAATTCTTCATGCCAACTGCTAGAATGCCTCTTGAGACTCAAGTTGATATTATTCCTTAAAAATTTTCAATGTCTCATTTACGAATTAACCATATTATTAAACCAGATATATGCTGCCACTACAGCCTTGGCACCTTACCTTTGCAGTCAGACTTTGTAAACCTATTACTTGGAGAATTAGTCCTGAATCCTTGTTTACATGTACAGTAGTAGCTTCCAAAGGTATTGATACACAAAGCATCATTACCGCAGATTTCTCGTAGTTCGCATTCATTTGTATCTATATTTCACAAAACAAAATATTAGGAATATTAGGTTAGCATAGAGTAGGACAAACAGAGCACCTAAATTTCCAGCATACTGAAACTGCACCAATTTATAAATTCTCCACATTCATAGAAGGAACCACTGGACAGTGAGTAAGTCATAGTTAAGAATGCAGGTGGTAGTAGTGCTAACATCACTAAAATGTCGGTATAACACATTTGCAATGTATTTTTCCCTTTGTAATAAACTAAATACATTAATATTAGTTAAATTTAAAGTTGAAAAAAATAGTATCACAGCAAAAATAATCACTACTGTAATAATGGCCTGGATTCAGAAAAGTTAGTTCCAAAGGTAAGTTCTATTTATTGCTGGTGGTAGCCATTTCTGATTCTTAGAATGTCCTACAATGGTGCTTACCTCAGACATGTGCAGCATGATAGTAAATCATCTCTCTGACCTACCGTAATAGCTAATGAGGCATTTCAAGGGAAATGCATATGACATTAGGTCATGTGCATGTTTTCAAAAATGCCTGCAGTAAGTGATTTATGCAGCCAAGAGAGTCAGAGAATTGCTCTGCAGAATACATCACTACCACCAGCCATATTAATAAACTCATTGAAAAGCTTGCATTGTCCCTTTGCTTTCAGTGGGTGAGATTACCTTAGAGGCAATCAGGAGGGAGTTTAGCAAGCAGGTAGTGGCAGGTGATGTGCCCATGTGTGTGTGTGGCTGCATATGTGAGTGTATGCAGAGGTATGAGCAGGGTCAGCTGAGTTAATGCTTGTTTGCATGCTTTTCTGTTTGTTTTTGTGCGTTTGCCTGGTAGTCACAGTAGGGATGCTAGTTATGGAATAGGTAGGGTACATGTCTCTTTGTGTAGATGGGTGAATGTGTGCATGAATGAGATCGGGAGGGGAGTGTTTGATGTACAGAGAATTTGTGATTTTTTTTTTTTGTGTGTGTGTGTGTGTGTGTGTGTGTGTGTGTGTGTGTGTGTGTGTGTGTGTGTGTGTGTGCTTGGACTGATGTGTGACAATTTGAGGGACTGCTATACCTCTCAACTCCCCCTAAAATAGTGGTCAGTAGATGTTATACAACTGAGGACACTAGGCATCATGGAGGTATTTTAAATTTTACTGAAGTCACATTAAAAGTTAATAAAGCAACAGGCTTTGCAGCAAGAAGCTGCAAATAAGAATTAAAAAAAACCTCCCATGTCTGGTAGTACTGACTGACTCTAAGGGTCTGACAAAAGTGTCTGTAAAGTGCATGAGGTAAACACATGGACATTTAATTACATCAGGGGCAGTTGAGAGGTAGGGGGATGCATGTGTGTGTGTGTGTGTGTGTGTGTGTGTGTGTGTGTGTGTGTGTGTGTGTGTGTGTGTGTGTGTGTGTGTGTAATGGAAGTGCCTGTGCTAAGACAATGCATTATCCACTGTCAGTAATTACTGCAAGGGCAGCAGAAAAGGACTTGTTAGCACCTGCTGTTATCACTCAGTGATTCACAGGCATACAAATTTAACTTATAATGAGGATTTAAACAAATGTAAAATAAAAATAAAATAAATACATTTTTGTCATTGAGGGTAATCTGTCTCAGTATCTGTTTTCACAAAAACACTAAAAGGCCTTTCTTACTGCAGAATTTGCACTTCCAGCCTAGATTGTTTCTGAATTAAGGTCAGTATCTTTCTGAGAATATAAAGCTCTGAATAAAAACTCAATACCATCTCTTCAGATAGTCTTGTTGGTCCATCAGCAATGATGGCAACAGTGGATGCTAAGGGTCTTAGGGGTTGAGTCCCAAATGAAACCTACTAGTTTCGTTCACCTCTGTGGTTCTCGCAATGCCTGTGTGGAGGAACTTTCTTCATTTGTGAGTGTGTTTGTAATTTGTGACCTTAATTAGTTAATAATATTAATAATGTTACTAACTGGGTGGAACAGTGGTGCAGCAATTAGCATTGTCACCTCACAGCAAGAGATTCTCCAGTTCACTTCTCAGCTAGGGTGCCTTCTGTGCAGAGTCTGCATGTCCTCCCTCATTCACATGGGTTTCCTCCGGATGCGCTAGTTTCCTCCCACATTCCAAAGACATGCGTGTGGAGCATTTCCCCTGGGCCTTCCTGAAAATGGGCTCTGTCTCAGTTGGACTTTCTCAGTAAAAATATGTTAAATAAATAAATAATTACCATGCTGGGAGTTCCTATCTGAAGAGGTAAGGCTCTTAAGGTAAAACTCAGTGCCATTAGTCCACAGGCTATTGTTGGTCAAGCAGCAGTGATGCATGTTATACTTAAAGTCTTGGAAATGAGTCCGAAATAAGAGTTAATATTTTCCAGAGTTAATATTTTCCTTTCACATCTGTGATTTCAGAATATGCGTGCTAATAGGTTCATAGGATCATAGGTGAGTACTAGGCTAATGGCCCTGGAGCCTTAACAGGCCTAGCCCATAGACGTGCCCTGGCATTGTGACGCTCGTTAGTTCCCATTGGTTCTATCCAGTAGAGCCACTGGAGTGATCCCAGGGGTGATTTCCCAACCACTCGTCAAGATTTCTGTTGATGAAGGCCAGTGAGGTGCTCTGCCATGTATGAGAAGTCTATTCCAGAGCATGGGCAGTCTCTGGGTTATGAACCTGTAGGGACAGCATGTTCTGTTGATTGTGGCAATGAGGTTGAGGTCTCTGGAGTGTGTGGTGCAGAGGGATTGGAGTTTTTTTAGATGTACCATTTCTAACAGAGTTGGGTCAGACATGGCTTTGTAAGTCAAGCAGAGATCGCCTCTTAGTAGACAATATGAGACAGAGAATAGCTGGAATTTTTTGAGTCTGTCCATGTAGGACATGTGTTTAAGGCCTGGGATCCTCTTCATGAGGTACTTTTTTGGCCTTTCCAGCTGTTGCTTGTGTCTAGTGAGGTATACTCAATGATTGGCCTGATGAGGGAAGAGTAGACAGAGATGATGACTTCTTTCTTCCTGGATGCAAAACCCTTGGTAATGAGATGTGTCACACAGAAGGACTTTCTGACCATAGTGGCAATCTGGTGGTCAAATGAGAGGTTTCTGCCAGCCTGTGTCCCCAGATCTCTTATACCACCTTCAGTGTTCAGAGGGCTCCCATCGATGTGGTAATTAGTGGGAAATGAATTTTCCCCAAAGGGGATGATGATGCATTTTTTGATACTATGCTTAAGGCCATGATTTCGACACCAGTCATTGGTCTCAGTGATGCTTTTCTGTAGGATGCCTACATCACTTGGGGAGTTAATAATGGCTCCCAGCTTGCAGTCATCTGTGAACTTTGTCAGGCTGAGTCCCTCTTTGTTGGCCTGAACTTCTGAGAAGTAGATGCCAAACAGGAGAGAACTTAGGACCAATCCCTGTGGGACTCCACTCGTGACTGGTCGGCAGTCTGACTGGAGACCACTACTTTCACTCTGTGGTTCTATATGTGAGCCACTTTGCAACCCACCTAGTGATATAGGGGTTGATGCCTAGTTTGATGAGTTTATCAATAATTCCTGAGTGGGAAATGGTATCAAAGGCCTTGGTCAGATTTAGGTAGGCTGTATGAACTGCCTTGCCCTTATCCACACCTCTGGTGACTGACTCAAAGAAGTCAACCAGGTTGAGCAGGCATGATCTACCTTTCATAAAACCAAATTGTGTGGGATCTAGAGTTTGAAGATTCCCTATATCCTTGTTAATTCAGTCCAAGATGATGCACTCCATAGCCTTACATATCAGACTCATCAGGCTAATGGGGCAATAATTCCCAGGGTCGGTAGTCGGTCCCCCTTTATGGAGAGGGATGACTGTAGCAGTGTGCCATTTGGTAGGGACAAAGCCTGAGGTGAGGCTGTGAATGAACAGGGCACACAGATGTGGTGCCAGTTCACTTTGTAGGTCATGTAGAACACATCCAGGGATATTGTCGTGTCCCATAGAAGCTGTATTCTTGGCCTTGAACAATGCAGCTTTAACCTGTGCTGCAGTAATGCTGAGTGCGTGAGATTCCTCCAGTATTGTGATTGGTCATTTGGGGGGGTGAGTAAAGCTGGCACTGCATCTGTTGGCCAGTATATTGGCAATATATGTTGGCTCAGTATAGGAGGTACCATTGTGCAGCAAACCTTGGTATTGCCATGGAAATTCTTGATATAACTATTGAAGGCTTTGTGGTTGTTTTTAGTGTCTGCTGCAATTCTGCCTTCATAGCTGGTTTTAGAGGTTTTGATGAGGGATCTCAACTGTTTTTTGAGGCTAATGAGGGAGTTTTTCCAGACTAGGGACTTCACTTTTTTCTGCAACAGTTTCTTCCTTCTGTTGTAGAGTCTATTAAGGGCAGGGGACCACCAGATTGGCTTCTTTTATTTTAGAGGAGACCGTTTTGGTTCTGTTGGGTATGGCTAGTTCCATGCATTTATGTATGTGCTCGTACAGTGCATTGGTGTATGATTCAGCAGTCATGCATCTATTTTCCATTGACATGGGTGCCTTAAAGTTTGCCACCTCTGTTTTTACGAGCCCAAAGTCAGCTTTGGAGAAGTTTTTCATGGTGATTACCTTTGCGGGGGGTGTGGGTGAGATGTGGATTTCCATGGTGAATAGTTTATGGCTGGATCTACCCAGGGAGAAATTGAATATTAGTGTAGAGCAATGATTGCCCATATTAGTATTAACCAGGTCAAGGATGTCACTTCCTCTAGTGAGGGGTAGACTGAGCTAGTGTAGGGCATTGGACTTGATGAATTCCAGGAAGCGTTGGGCCACTGTATTGGTGCATGAGTAGTTCTCCTAGTTGATGAAGGGAAGTCACCTAGTATGAGAGTGTTGGGTTGGACCCTAATAGTTTAATGTGGAGTGAGAGTCTTGGGATATGGTTGGGGACCTATAGCAGGCTTCAACCTGAATTGCCATCTTACCCAGTGTTACTTTTACAAGAAGTATCTCAGTTGCCTTATGCTGGGGTACGAGTCTTAAGGTGTGCATATCATTTATGAATATGAAGACACCACCTCCTTTGAAGCTTCGGTCTATATTCTGGGGCTGAAAGGTGTGGAATGAGTTATAGCCTGGTAGCAGAGGGGTGCTCTCTGCTGATTTAAACCAGGTTTCTGTTACAGCATAAATGTCAATGTTCTCCATTTTGAGGAGTGCTTCGAGCAAGTGCATCTTGAGATTTAGACTTCTAGTGTTGAGCAGCATGACCCTCAGATTGCATTTTTTTATAACTGTTGCAGTGGTAATTTGGTCTTTGGAGCATTGCTTAAAAAGGCACTATAGGGGTGGCAAGATTGTCATTCTAGCAACCTTCTATGTATATATAATAAATATTTAAGATCTGATCCTGATTGTGTATCTTCACTTCTGATTCATGAACTAAGAAGTTGACAGGGTTACAAGGGACTTGCAATGGGCTGTACAGTATGTTTCTGACAACACTGAGCTGAGATGCATTTTTGGACCATTATTTATGCATTTATTAATTTACTTGATATTACATAGATATCTGAGGTGCAGCTTCATACAAATGGCTGTAATTGTGTGTGTGTGTGTGTGTGTGTGTGTGTGTGTGTGTGTGTGTGTGTGTGTGTGTGTGTGTGTGTGTGTGTGTGTCTTTGGAGGATATAAATCTCAACTATCCATAATTCTTTTTTCCTCATATTTATGGTCTGTTCCTTGTAAAATAAGTTGTTATGTGGTAATGTGTTGTGGATTGCAGTCACTACATAATGACAAGTATGTGAGCTTCAGGTTTCATATATTTCAGAAAATGATTGTTATTGCAAAAAACAAACTGCTATGCTGGCAGCTTTCTAAGTATATAAGACCAATATTTAAACTCTGTTCCTGATTCTGGGTGTTTGTCTGATTCTTGATCTTGAGCTAAAAAAGTTGGGAGGGCATGGAAGGTGCAAAGGGTTGCATTGTATGGTTTTCAAAGCATTGAGTTTAAATGCATTTCTAGGTCATTATTTATGTATTTCTTCATTAAATTGATTGCAAGTAAACATTTGATATGCACACAGACACACAAATGGCTGTAACTGATGGTCATGTGTGTGTGTGTGTGTGTGTGTGTGTGTGTGTGTGTGTGTGTGTGTGTGTGTGTGTGTGTGTGTGTGTGTGTGTGTGTGTGTGTGTGTGTGTGTGCAGTATGCTTAGTTCTTGCATCCCAAAGTAGTTATGGTGCAAAGGTGTTTAGTAATTGTACTAAACAGGAGCATCATCATATGATGAATTTTCTTTGGGTATGATCCTTGGGTTTCTTGTTTGTCAACTGTTGACAGTATTTCTTATCTGGCTGTAAATAAACTGGATAACATGGAGTCTACAAGTTTAATGTTAATATTTTAACTATGAATACATTTTTAATTTAGGTTGCATTTTACAGGTATGTGGGAGTGAAATGCATTGTGTTTGGGTTACAACAGTTTGTCACTTAGTGCAGATGAGGAAGGCTATGAAGTGTTAATTCACTGCTTCTTGTAGTACAAGGTTTGATTCTGTCAGACTTTGTCTTCTTTGTGACTCAGTTCACGTCTTCAGAGTACTCCAGGGCTGCTCCTGAAAGGGGATACTTGTGTCCAATGATCCTGGGACACTGTTAGTAAATGCAATAAACATTTATCTTTTAAATTCCTGTATCTTTCTCATAGCTTCCTGTTAGTGAAACACTGTATGCTATTTGACTACAAATTCCATCACATCTCATGTAGATTAATGGTAGTGCTTGTCTCTAACTTCATGCTCTCATTGGCCTAGGAAGTCAGGAGGTTAGTATGTCATTGCCTCATGTTACTACATTAAGGAGATGGCACTGTTTCCTTATTCATGGGATGCCAGTGGCATAGGTGACTTTCTTTGCCAAACTATTCTAGGCCTCAACCTTATACTGAGGCCCTCCATAGCCCTTCTGTAAGAGCGTCTGATTATTGTCTTTATGGAGTAAGTGGAGAAATATTCAGTCTCCTCTGCACTCCACTGTAATACTTTAAAAGAACTACTTTCTGGTTTTCCAGCCATGATGTTTCGCCTAGAAGAAGCAGAGAAAATGGCAAATACTTTGCACCTGCACCCATCTCATGGATCCCATATGCCAAGCAATATCTGGCAGCTCATTTGCGTGGTAGATGGCAAGCAAGGCTAAAATATATACTGTATTATAATACTTCACAATGGCACTTTAACATGTGAAACATGGCAGTTTTGTATCCCTTAATATGCTGGTAAGAAAGCCATCATTACAGCAGCTCCAATTCTATAAAATTACATATGTAATTAAAATTTCTACCTAGAGGCATGACATAGACCTTACATCTGCTGTTCTACCCTCGCGTATCCAAGCACGTGCATGGCATGGAAATGTGGAAAGTGTTTAATGAGATATCTCAATGTACCAATTGAGTGATTCAGAAACAATAATTATTTGAGCCCTAATATGCATAATCACCATGCCCAGGCAGCAGAATTTACATGATATATGAACACGGGAAGGCACTGAGCCTCATTCTGCAAAAGAAGAACAGCAACTTTATCAACTTGTCAGTGGAGCAACAGGTAACATACTCATCTTTGATGCAGAAGGCTATGTTCAGTTCCTGCACCAAGTAGATGGATTGCTGACATTGCAGTCAGGCATGAAGGGGCAGAGGGGGTGCTGCACTCCTGAGTGTGCTGTCCTTGGATGAAATGTTAAACCAAGGCCCCATCCATTTGAGTTGGTGGTAGCTTGGTGGAAATAAATGATCCCACGGCACAAATTGAAAAGAAGTTCCCCAATGCCCTGGTGAAATTTCCCCTAGTAGTATAAATACCACCTTGGGTTTCCCCTGAAAAGAGGCCACTAGCGTAGTAGGGCTAACCTGGATAACAAAGAAGAAATAAATATATAAATAAACAAATGTGTTAAGCTACAACAGGTAAATCTAAGATTATTTGTTAAAGCAAACTAAATCTTAGATTGTAAAAGGTAAGTGCTACTTTTTACAAGTTTGCTTTGTCAAGTATGGCTACAGCTAACTGCCATTGTTTTTATCTGCATAATGAAAGCTGGGCCAACACTTTTAAATGTTACTGAAGGAGTATTGTGAGGAGTAATGCAAGGGTAAATCAATTGTTGGACTGAAGGACTGTTAAATATAATGAGGAACACAACCTTCAACACATACTCAGAGATAATTCAACACATTCTGGTTGGCCTCATGCTATCAATTTCAATAAAAACATTTGCCTGGTGTAAAGCTTATACATATATCTCAGGTGTAAAAATCTTTTTAACCCTAAGAGAAAACAGTCAGGTGATCTTGGTGAGCTGCAGTGTTGTAGGTGTTGTACTGTGGGGGGATTTGCTCATAAAGCTAAGTGCTTTACATTACTGAAACAGTGTGGATAGAAATATGACTATTAAACACACCAGCAGCATGTTACAGGAACATGGGGATGCTGGTGGTGTAAGGGGCTTTCAGGGCTACTTACAAACAAGATGCTACTCCCAGTGTTTTTCATACATATAGAGCAATGATTAAAAACTTAACAAAGCAGAAAAACACTGTGTCCCAAGGTATCCTTGTTCTGTCAATCTCTGGGTTTTTCAAAAAACATAATGTGTAAAAACTACATAAGTCATGTAAGGTTAAGCTTGTGACCCTTGCAGATCAATAACCTAGTAAGTACTTATGTACCTGTGAGTTACAGACTGGTGGAAGGAGTACATGACAAGCAAAGCCCTGCAATGCAGATATTGAGGTACTGCTCCAGGCCATACTGGGCAGGTACATGGATAGACATGTTGATGGCCATTAATGGAGTCAGTGGCCAGGAATGTACGTATAAAATGATGTACCACAGAGCCACTGACATTACACATGCTGCTAAAAGTACAGTTTTGTACCTTCCATAAATGTAGATGTTTCTGTGTTCACCCTGCTGCAGTCATCACACTTGGGTTATCCTGCCATCAGGTGGTCCCGCAGTCAGCCTGAGTTCCAAAGTCTTAGTCCGGCATCGGTTGCTGTCGCTTCTTCCCTGACGTCAGTACGCCAGGGGTATATAAGAGGCATTGGATGCCATTTTCTTCAGTTTTTCTTGCCCCAGATGTCAGGTGCCCCCCAATAGGATGTCACTACATAGTACCAATAATAAAAGTGAAGCACAAACCAAATATACCTCCAGCTATAAGCAAATACACCACAAAGGTAGTATCAGATTTAAAGGTATAGAAAAGTTTCAGTTAGATCAGAGGGGATGGAGGGAGGGTTACCTGGACTGCAGCAGGGTGAACACTCGAACATCTACATTTATGGTAGGTACAAAACTGTACTATGTTCATCGTGTTACCCTGCTGCAGTCATCACACTTGGGTTGAATCCCAAAGCTAAGTATGGGAGGTGAAATCAAACAGGGTTAGAAGAGGTTAGTAGGCCCTGCAGAACTGCAGTGGTGAAGCCAGCTCTAGTCTTAGAGTATAGTGGTAAGTGATAGTGTTTGGTGAAGGTGTGCACTGAACTCCAAGTTGCAGCTTCCAGAATATCCTTGGTTGGTACCCCCCTGAGGAAGGCTGTAGATGTAGCTGCTGCCCTGGTGGAGTGTGACCTTATGCTAGCAGGAACTGGTTTTCCATGATTGGTGTAGCAAAAACGTATGCAATGTCCTATTCATTTTAAAATGGTCTGTTTTCAGATAGCCTTTCCTTGTGATGCTGTAGCATAGGATACAAAGAGCTGGTCAGATTTTCTGAAAGTCTTAGTTTTATCCAAGTAGTAACATAGCTGCCTGTGAATGTCCAAGGAATGCAGGAGTCTTTCTCCTTTGTTTTGTGGATTTGGGAAAAAGGTGGGCAAATGGATGGTTTGATTTAGAGATACACTGGATACCACCTTTGGCATAAAGGAGGGGTTAGTTCATAGAGAGACTCTGTCTTAATGAAAAATGAGGAAAGGCTCCACTGCCATTAGTGCCTGTAGCTCTGAGACTCTTCTGGCTGAAGTAATTGCTAGCAGCAGGGCAGTTTTCCATGATATAAACTTTAAATCAGCTGAGAAAGCTGTCTCAAAAGGTGGTAGCGTAAGCTTTTCCAGAACAAAGTTGAGGTCCCAAGTTGGCATTGGTGCTCTCCTGGGAGGCCTTATGTATTTGGCCCCTCTGAGGTACTGCCTTAGAAGTGGATGTAAAAATAAGGGAGGATCCATGTTGTAGTGAGCAGAAATAGCTGAGGCATGGATTTTAATAGATGAAAAGGAAAGTCCTTTGTGTAACATCTCAGTTAAATATTGTAGAATCTGAGGTATGTCTGGCTCAAGGGGATTTTGGCCTTTAGCCTGGGTCCAGGCACAAAATCTTTTCCATTTGTCTGAGTAGGCTTTCCTGGTGCTGGGCCTCCATGAATGACATCCATAGCAGCTTGTGAAAGAGGAGCTGGCTGGCTGTTTAGTTGATTTGCCATGCAGCCAGATTTAAGGTCTTGAGCTGGCTGTGTAGAATCTGACTGTCTGGCTGTGTGAGCAGATGAGGAATTTGTGGTAAATTCCATGGTGGGCCATGGGCCATGTTCCTCAGTAGTGGGTACCAGTGCTGGCGTGGCCAGTCTGGGGCAATGAGTATCATTTGTGATCTCTCCATTCTGACATTCTGCAGCACCTTTGTTAGAAGGGGCAGTGGAGGGAAGGCATATACTGTCAACATCTTCCAACTGAAAGAGAGTGCATCCACTTTCCAAGCTTGATGGTGGAATGTCCTTGTGCAAAATTGTGATAGCTGATAGTTTTGGGGGTTGGCAAACAGGTCTATGGCTGGGTGCCCCCATTTTTGAATTATCATTGCAAATACTTGTGGATCCAGTTTCCACTCGTGGGATCCATGATGTTCCTGCTTAGGTCATCTGCCAATGTGTTCTTTCTTCCTGGCAGGAATTGTGCTTGTAATTGAACTTGGTAAGTCAGTGCTGTGTTCCACAAGGTCATTGCCTGCCTGCATAGAGGGTAGGAGTGTGTGCCCCCTTGCTTGTTTATGTACCACATTACTGTGGTATTGTCTGTCCTTATTATAAGTTGTCCTGGATGTAAGAGATCCTTGAAGGCTGTCAGAGCATTCTGTACAGCTAGCATTTCTTTTTGAATGATGTGCAGATTTCTTTGATCTGTAGTCCATTTGCCTTGAACACACTGCCTGCCATGTGTGCCCCCCAGGCATAATCTGATGCATCTGTAGTCATAGTTCGTCTGGCTGGGGGTAAGGTGAAAGGCTGACCCTTATTGAGGTGACATGCCTCTGACCGCCATAGGAACTCCTGTTGAAGGCAGGGAATGAGAGGTATTATTGTTTCCAAGCTGTGGCTGTGTTAAGTCCATACGCTTTTCAGGTACCATTGTAATTTCCTCATATGCAGTTTTGCAAATGGTATTAGTAGTATGCAAGATGCCATGAATCCCAAGGCATGCAGAATTTTTCTTGCAGAGAGCTGGGTCTTTGTTGCTATTATTTTGAAGTATTGAGTTAGTTGTAGTTCTTGTCTGGCATGAGATAAGCCATCTGGGCCATTGTATTCAAGCTGGCACCCAGGAATGTCATGTTCTGTGAGGGCACTAGTTTTGATTTCTTTTCATTTACTGTGTACCCTAGGCAACTTAGAAGGTGTTTGACAAATGCCAGATGTTGTAGGAGAATGTCCTTGCTTTCTGCTTGGATGAGGCAGTCGTCCAGGTATGGGTATCTTTGAATTCCTCTTTGTCTGCAGTATGCAATTACTGGTGCCAGGCATTTTCTGAAAACCCTGGGCACAGTAGATAAACCAAAGGGCAGTGCAGAGAATTGGTAATGGGTTGAACCTGCAATGAAACGGAGGTATCTTCTGCAATTTTGTCTGATAGGGACATACAGGTATGCCTTCTTGAGGTCCAGCGTTACTAGCCAAGCCTTCTTGCCCAACATGGGAAGAAGCTGCTGTAGTGTTAGCATCTTGAATTTGGAGACTTGCAAGTAGGTGTTTAGAATTGAAAGGTCCAGAATGGGTCTGCATGCATTGTCCTTTCTGGGGACTAGAAAGAGCCTTGAGTAAAAACCTTGGCCTTGTTCCTGTGTAGGTACCAGCTGAATGGCTCTCATGTCCATGAGAGCTGCAATTTGTTTTTGTGCCTCTGCCCATTGATTTTGTGGCAGGTTTGGCATTCCTTTTATCCTTGGCAAGGCGTGGAAATGGAATCTGTATCTTTGTGAGATTATGCCTAGGACCCATTTGTCCTTTGTGATGATGCGCCAGTTGTCTGCAAAATGTGCTAATTTTCCTCCCAAGGGAGCTGCCAAGAGGGCTTTGCTTGGCAGTTTGAGGGTCAAGTCATTGTGTTTGTCTTCTAGAAGTTTGGAGCCTGTCTTCTCCTCCCTTCTGTGTTGCAGTGCCCCATTGGCAAGATTTGTAAGGGATTTGTGCTTGACCTCTGCCCCTTGGGCATCTGTATTTACCCCTCTGTGGTCTGTCAGAAGCTGGAAAGGACCAATTTTTTGTTGGCCAATTTATGCTGAAGTGAGGGGGTTGTACCTGTAAGAAGTCTTTCACCGTCTGCAGAGACTTTGCCTTATTCTACATTTTCTTTAAAACCTCTTCTGCTTTAATCTCAAATAAGACATCCTGCTGTAAAGGTGCATCTAGTAATTTTGCTTTAACATGATCAGGCAGAGTTTGTTCCTTTAACCAAGCATGCCTACGTATGATAGACCCAGTAACACAGGAAGCTTCCAAGGAATCAAATCCACATTGTAAAGTATGTTTGCCCACATGTTCAGCTGCATGCAACAGATCCTGCATTTCTTTGAATTCAGACTGTTGAGAGTGTGTGCCCATCTTTTGTTTTAATTGAGACATTAGGAATTGCTGATATTTCAGCATGTGAAATTGACAATTTAGTGCTCTCATAGCTAGAGTAGCTGAGGTGTAAACCTTCTTCACCCACCTATCTAGTGCTCTGGAGTCCATTTCAGATGGCACAGGATTTTTAGTCATAGAAGCCTTAGCCACTTTGGGACCATGGGAGATTGTCTCTGGGTCAGCAACAGGACTTTTGTAAAGGAATTTGTGTGAGTCAGGGACTCTGTAATATCTGTCTGGTTTGGCTGGAGCTGGAGGCAGAGAATCTGGATTAAAACTAGATTCTAAGTAAACATCATCCACAGTGTCTAAAACTGGAGGGATAGCAAGTGGTCTGTGTTGGGGAAGTAAAAGAAACTCTCAGGGCCTTTTCTTTGAGTCGGAGTAGTTCTGACCTTCCCAGTGGAAATGTTCCCTCATGGTATGCAAGGTTTCCCCAAAGGAATAGTCTTCAGGGGGAGATGCTGAGGGAATGGAGTCTTCAGCATCAGAATCTTCATAAGGAGGAAAGGAGTAATCCTGTTCCTCAGAGGACTCTGAGGAAACAGAAACTTGATCAGAGGAGGCATAATTCTCCTCTTGTCTTGGCCTTTTGTCTGGTGGGGGTTGGGAACCCCTGATCAGAGTAATCAAATCTTCAGCCATCTTAAGCATCTGTTTCCTAGGCATTGGGCCTTGAAGTGAAGACTGAAGTATAGTTTTTTAGGTTTTAAAGGAGTCTTAAGCATTGCATAAGATTTTATTGTGAGAGTAGTCGGTCTAAAGACACCTTCTGTAACCAAAGGTGTTTCCACAGCAGCGGCTTCTCCTTCTGCAATGTTGCCGGTAGGGCCTAAAGAAAATGGCTGCGTCAGCCTAGTACTCTCTGCTTGAGAATCTGAAGCAGTCTGGGGCTCCAATTCTGTGGTCATCAGGGGCTGGGTAGGCACCTCACTGAAAACCGGAGAACCGGCGACCGGCCCAGCCGAGGCCTTGGAGTCTGGCTTGGATCTAGTCTGCCTGTCTTTATCCTTGCGTTTTTTATGCACGCCGGAAGTCGGTTGCTCCAACAGCATAGTATAATTAAATTTTCTACCGAAGTAGTGTCGTGCAAAATCAAAATGTCACTTTATAGTTTGCTTATTGAACCTAGCACAAAACTGACAACCAGTGACGTCATGGTCTGGGCCTAGGCAAGATATACAATAAGAATGAAAGTCCTTATGAGATATTTGCTTCCCACAAGAAATGCAATTGTTAACTTTTTCTGACATCGGACTGAGGCAAGAAAAGGTTCCCCAATGGGGTACTTAGCTTTTGAAGACTTCGGACTGAAATTTGATTCGAAAATCTCAGGTGTCGGCCGACCGGCACTTGCGAACTGCTTCTGCTTTGGGCACCGCGCGGCAAGAAAGACTGAAGAAAATGGCGTTGGATGCCTCTTACATACCCCTGGCACACTGTCGTCAGGGAAGAAGCAACAGCAACCAACGCCGGACCAAAATTTTGGAACTCAGGCCGACTGCGGGACCGCCTGACGGCAGGATAACCCAAGTGTGATGACTGCAGCAGGGTAACACGATGAACATCAAAGGGCTGTCCACTTTGCACTAGAAAGTAAGTCAACTGGTGCTGGTCTGTCAGTCAAGTGACCTCTCATAAAGCTATGGGGGTTTCCTGGCCTCTGTCAGAGACAGTGGCACTGCCACATGGTCCCACATGTGGTCCTACATTTAAATGTTTGCTTTTAAAGTACAGCTCACTTTCACATATACTTGTGATGCTGGGTCATACGTACACAGGATACCATACTTTGGTGTATTCACTGGGAATTCTTTGCCCAGTGCTACCACTCTGAAACTGCCACTGTCTGATGATAGGAGACATATGACCTCTGATGATGAGGATGATGGTGGTGATGATGGTGGTGGTGGGGATGAGCAGGCACACTCAGGGAGTAGTTTGTGTGTGTGTGTGTTTGTGTGTGAGCTATACACATGAAATCTGAGCATTGCATCCCCTACACAGTCTTTACACCTGCCATTACCCAGGAGATACATACTACACAGGGAGGATAGGTTACTGGGGACACTACCAGTAAGAGAAGCATGGTATCTGCTTCACTCAGGTTATGTGCAAGCCGCTGCCTCCTTGCCACTGCTACAGCATACTGTGCCCACCTCTATCTGCATCATCACCCCCTGCTCCTGGCTTATCCACTGACTCTGCATCTGACCCAGCCTCCACTGCCTGGTGCACTGGGGTCTGCTGCCTCTGCAAGTGCCCACCCTGCTGTAACTGCCTTTTAACCATGATGTTGTGAAACATTTCACACACTAAAAATATTTTTGCACACATGCTAGGGTCATACTGCAAGGGATCTCCTGATAAATCCAGACAATGAAAGCAACCAAAATACATGCTGAATAATGTTCCTTGTTTGTTGTTTGGAACAGCCGTACTTCTGGTCTGTTTCATTTTGTGGATTTCTTGATAGGTGTTATCAGCCATAGTTCCCAGACATATCCAGCATAAGCATTAAGATATCCCTGGGTGAAGTGACCCATTGCAAAATGTTGGTGCAGTTCACAGTTGTGCATATGTGTGAGTAGTGATAACTGCTTGAGTGCCCTGCTCTCACATTTTAGATTATAGCCTGCTCATTACAGACTACCTGGCAGTTGACAGAGTGGTAACCTAAGCAGTTCACATACCTCCTTCCCAGTTCACTAGGAAAATCCAAGGAAAATGGCACTTTACGCACTGTATGGACTTCAGATAGTCCGACATGCAAACTCAGGGACTTTAATGAAAAATAATTTAAATAAGAGTCAGGTTAAGCGCTTTCATCTATATTACTACTACACATCTTCAGAACCAAACCCTAAGAAAGCTAACAAGCTGTATAAATACAATTGTTTTGCAGTGGTTTGATGAAATGGTTCATAAATTTGGGAATGTTATACCACAAGAGGAAATGCTCATGAGTTTATGGATTTCATTTTAGCTAATAACTTCATGAGTTTTTGTGGAGAATTCTACAGACAGCTCACTGGAGTAGCTATGGGTGCTGCGTGTGCTCCCATTTTTGCTAATGGGGTTTTGTTGAAGTGGGAACTTGACATTCTCTTTGACCTTCCTCTGTTTCAGTACTGTGGTAGTTAATTTCATTACCTAGACGATTTACTGTTCATCTGGCAGGGTAGTCATGAACAGTTTATGGAACTCCTCAGTCAAATGGAGAACAGCACTGGTTTTCTGAAATTTACCCATCATCTTGGTGAAAGAGACATCGACTACCTTGATGTTAAAATTCAATGGTCTCCTGAGTTAGGATTTGAAACAGGGGTATTCAGAAAAACCTCCATATTGTAACACATTCCTGTTCTTCTCTAGCTGTCACCCCTATCACCAGAAAAAGGGGATTGTGAGGAGTCAATTTATTAGAGTGTCCAGGCTTACATCAAATGACGCAGTCTGTCAGAGGGAAGTCAAACTAAAATATGTTTTCAGCTCATGGTTACTCTTACTCAGGTTAGTGGCACTGCATGAGGCAGTGGAAACCATCCATGTGCAACTAACAGTAGGTAAAACTGCTTTTCAGTTTGTTGCCTGCTACAGATCACCCACCTTGTCTCAGGACCCCCACTCGGCATTCCTGAGAACATTGCAGAATATGACGGTCTCACCAAACACCAGGATATTGGGAGATTTCAACTACCCAAACATTGACTGGGAAAGCTACTCAAGTCGCAACTCTTTCACCCAATGGTTCCTGGAGTTTATAAACTTAAATGCCATGGAACAACTAGTCACTACTCCCACAAGATGAGACAACATATTGGACTTGGTCATCACCAACATGGGGGCTCAATGTTCCACACCAGAGGTAAACCCCTCGTTGGTAAGATCAGACCATAAACTAATCACAATGGACATCCACATCCCGACCCCACCCCCAGCCAAGGAAACCACTGTGAAAAATTTCTCAAAAGCAAATTTCACACTTCTCAAGACCGAGGTGGAAAGTTTCAAAGCCCCCGGGCTAATGGAAAATGCTACCCAAACCACAGAATCCTTTACAAATGCACTCTATGAGCACCTACAGGAATGCATAGATCGTGCCATCCCAAGTAAAACCAAGACTCGCTCCTCCAAAAACAGGAGACCAGTCTAGTGGACCCCGACCATAAATAAGCTATACAACAGATGGAGGAAACTATTACATGATAAGGCAAAATCCCAAAAACGGAAGGCATCTCTGATCAGTACTAGCAAGAAACTTTGATCCCTCATAAAATCATCAAAGGCTAGCTTTGAAAGAAAAATCGCCAAAGACTCTAAAGATAATCACAAGGCGTTCTTTAGCTAAGTCAAGAATCTGGGTGGCAACTCTCAGATCTGCTCTGAGCTGGTGCAAAATGGCACAAAATACACTGAACCCACTGACATTGCCAACATCCTGGCAGACAGGTTCAGTGCAAACTTTACCCCCCCTTCCCCTCCAAAAGGGCCAGTGTCTATCCCAGAAGAATGCAGTCCCCCAGACATCACAGACACACAGGTGAAAGCAGCCCTCTCTCCAAAGTAAAAAACAGAGCATCAATGGGACCGTATGGTATCCCGGGCTGCATCTTACACGAGCTCCAAAATGAACTAAACCCTCACATAAATTCACTGTTCCAACTCAGCCTTACCACAGGTTATGTACCCAAAGAATGGCGTACAGCAACAGTGATCCCACTCCACAAAGGTGGCGGCACAATGGATCCTGGGAACTATCGCCCTATAAGCCTGACTAGCCTGGTCTGCAAGGCTATGGAGCGCATCATCATGGATCTCATAATCAAAGACATTGGGAACCTCCAAACACTGGATCCTACTCAATTCGGCTTTGTTAAAGGCAAATCTTGCCTCTTAAATGTAGTTGACTTCTTCAAAATAGTAACCAAAGCAATAGATGAGGGAAAGGTAGTCCACACAACCTACCTGGACCACACAAAGGCCTTTGACACAATACCCCACTCTGGCATCATAAATCAGCTTACCAGCTTAAATATTAATCCATATGTCACAAGATGGGTTGCAAACTGGCTCAGGGATAGAACTCACATGGTCAGAGTCATGAGTGTCATGTCTGACTCTAAACCAGTTACAAGTGGCATCCCACAGGGCTCAGTCCTGGGACCCCTCTTGTTTGGTATATACTTCTCTGAGGTACAGGCAAACACGGGAGGACTGTAGCTTACCAATTTCACAGATGATTGCAAACTGGGAGCCATAATCGACTCGCCGGCTGACACAAGCATCCTCCAGAAGGGCCTTACGGAGATGGATACCTGGTGTCAGAACCATGGCCTCAAGCTAAATGCCAAAAAGTGCATAGTCATCCCCTTTGGGAAAAACAAAGTGCCCACAAACTACCACATGGGAGGTAATCCATTAAGTACGGAAGAAGTAATTAGGTATCTGGGGACCCAAGTAGATAGTAACCTCTCCATTGACAATCACATTGCCAAAGTGGTTAGAAAAACCTTCTATATAGCTCACCTAATCACAAAAGGGTTCACATCTAGATCAAGAGAGGTCATTGTGCCCCTCTACTCATTGCTCATCAGGCCCATAATTGAGTACAATGCCCCATTTGGGATGTACCTTATCCGACACCTGCAACAGCTGGAGAGACCTCAAAAATACCTCACCAAGAGGACCGTGGGCCTCAAACAGATGCCCTATGCAGCTCGACTAAAGAAACTCCAGCTCTACTCAGTTGCTTACCGCCTACTCAGAGGCGATCTCTGCCTGACGTGCAAGGCCGCTCCAGGGATTTAAACCTTAGCACAACAATAAATGGGACATGCTGAAGGGATACATTCATATCCCAAAGGCTTCCCCTCGCTCTGGAATAGAATCCCAGTCCATGTTAGGCAGAGTCCCTCGCTGACCCTCTTCAAGAGAAATCTTGATGAGTGGATGGGAAATTGTAAATTTACTCCTGAGATCACTTCTATGGCCCTGCTGGACAGAGGCTCAGGAATCTAGTCTAAAAGGGGGGAGAAAGCCGACACATTCTGGCTAGGCTTATAAATGCCCTAGGGCAGCTAGCCTAGTACCTACCTATGAACCTACAAACCTAATGTGGTGGTGAACTCTATAGAAAAAGATATTTGGGCAGAAAGGCAGATATGGCCCAATCATAAATATGGTTTGGTGAAGAACAACTCCATTAATAAAGAACGTGGTAGCAATGATTTTTACAAAAGTATGATAGCTCATTATTTTTTAGATGTAAAAGAAACACAAAAACATTATTCGCAAACTGGGCAATGTTGGAATCTGTTGAGAATACAAGGCAGTTAAGCACACGAGCACTCAATTTTATATAAAAAAGAAGCAACAACAACAAGAAGGCTTTTTAGAGAAACCTCCTGTATTTTTTGATAATAAATTCCCTATAACCAGAAAATGTGGCCGATGCCAATAATGTGATTTTATAGAAACCAACTACACAGGGAACTTGACATAATTAAAAGACATACTAAAGGAGGTAGATTTAACTGTTTTTCAGAGTGGGTGGTGTATCTTGCTTTCTGCACTCGGTGCCACGCTTTTTATAAAGGAAAAACTAATAACTTCCTAAACCAAAGGATTTATCAACATCTATATAGTCTACAGTGCTTGACAACAAGAGTGCTTTAGCCAGACATGCAAAATCCTGCACTGGTTTTGAGAAGTTTTTATTTTTAGTGTTGGAGCAAGTAGGGTCTGAAGCATATTCCGGGGACTGGAAGAACACCCTACTACATCGGGAAATGGCATTTATATCATGTTATCGAAAGATGAAAATAGCGAATGCTATTTCATCGGCCCCAAAACATCTAAACATGAAAATATGGAACATTCAGAACAGCAAATTTTTTCCCATGGAAAAAATCCGCTGCTCAGAAACACATACACACAACACAAGCATATCAAACAAACAGCAACCACACACATACACTTAAATTCCTACATCTAACGTTACAATAAACTAAACATACACTACTATCTACCCACTTACCTTAACCCAAACTCTAACCCTAAGGTACTATCGCACACTCACCTAACCCGCACCCTAACCCTAACTCACTTAAACAGCCCCCTAACCCTAAAGTCTGTCACTATCGCACACACGCCTAAACCACGCCCTAACTCACTTAACCTGCCCCTACCCCTAATGTACAAACAATTGCACACTTACCTGAACCCAACCCGTAACTTTCCACCACAGCACTAAGAATAGAGATGCCACAGAAACGGCCAACCGAATTCTTTCCCAAGGAAAGAATTTGCTGTTCTGCAGCTTCGCTATTCTTAGAATTCGCTGAATAGTTTTCAGTATCAGAACATTTGAAGTTTTAATACTTTGATGTTCTGATATAGACCCGTGAAATGACATGGCAATTAAGACTTGATACCACTTCATCACCAGGCATGAATGAGAGTATTTCAATAAGCAGTGAATTAAAAAGAAGAGCAAATAAATTATAGTAAAGGACACACACTGTGGATGACTTAGTACATAATGTACAACACTTGCAGTGTATTTTTTAAAACCACTTTTTCAATATTAATTTTATAACCATTTTTTGCCTTTTGTGTGTTGATTTTATTGTATTTTAAAGTTTTCACGGCTAATGTCTTCTTTGTACTTAGCAGTCTGTGATTGGATGAGCAGGAGGAGTGGTGTTTGTTAGCTTTCTTAGGGTTTGGTTCTCAAGATGTCTAACAGTAATATTGACAAAAGCGCTTAACCTGACTCTTACTTTAATTAGTTTTTAATTATTTTTCATTGAAGTTCCTGAGTTTGCATGTTGGACTATCTGGATTTTTTCTTTTAAGGTTTGTTTTTCCCAGTGCCTTTTTGCTTATATACACTGTATGAACTGTTTTACTAAACTGTCCTGCTGCCTTCTCTACATCAAGCACCTTTAGCATTCTAAAGGCATATAACAAAATTCTTAGATCCCAAACCAGATATGTAGCAGTCTACCTGGTAATGTGGTAGTGCTTTCTAACAGGAAAGCCATCTCCCTAAAGTTTGAACCATCTCAGATTCCCTATGTATTGTTGAGCTGAATTAACTGCTAATTCAGTACAAGTTAGGTATGGCAGAAGCCCGCTATATGGGCTAAGTAATAGCCCTAATAGGACTAAGGGATAGAGAAAGCACAGGCTGACAAATATGAAGCAGCACAAAACTGTCCCATGCCAAACACAAACAGATTAAGGTGTTTTACACCTGATGGTCACTATCCTAATTTTGCAACCATTGCACATTGACTGGCCTGACCAAGAGTAAGGCTCCCTTGAAAGTTAGATAAACATCAGAAGCATTTGGGTTATGTGCTGACATTAAGTCTGGCTCCTTTAATGAGTTCCATGTGAGGCACAAGTAATGAGTCTAATGGTTCAGATTTCATAATTGCACTGCATTCACTATTGAGTGGATCAGGAAAATCTGTACACTCTCAGTTGGACTTAGGTTTGTTTCTGCAGCTTTTATTCTGCAACTTCCTATTCTATGGTATCGCCAGACACGTTAGTCTGGTTTGCAGTACATTTATGATTACTGTTTTTTTGGCTTTCAGACTGAGTGTCTCTGCAGTTGACTGTGTTAGGAAAGAGACCTAGCCAGATACACCTTTAAGCAGACACTCTTAAAATTTCTTACTACTCTGTACGAATACTTAATAGTGCCTAGCTTTGAAACCATTAGGGCTATACGTGATAACCCTGGTGCAAATTTGTGTCTACCCATCCAGTCATCAAGGCTTGTCTTAAAAACAATTAAAGTTGTAGTTAGCTTGAACTGTAGGGATACCTTCATAGTCTGGGAATGCACTGAGTTAAGAACCTATCCCTTCAGACAGTCTTCTTTATTTATTGGTATAAATTTAGGTCTTTAGTATGGGTACTTGTAGAACCACTGACTTTACAAATAAATAGGAGGTTGAATAGGACTAGGTTCTTCATGTTTCAAAAGGTAAGACAAGGTCATTTCAGAGCAGTTGGTAGGCCACTGAGTATAAGGATAGTTGAGATAATGTATCAGGATAGTGGAAGAATTTAAGGCCTTCATAGGTTCATAGGTAAGTACTAGACAAGCTGCCCTTGCAGGCCTTTTTAAGCCCAGCCAATATCTGTTTTTGTGCTTAAAATAACCTATCCCATTTGGTTATAGATTGGCCTCACACATTCCATGATCAATAATTATATATTACCCCTAATGATTATAAATGGGATCATACCATAGATAATTTGAGGGGACCCATGCATTTGAGAAAGCACTTAGGAGCTGCCTCTGTCCATGAGTAGTATAGGGGGCAGTCCTTGGGTGAATTTTCTGTTTCCCATCCACAGATCTAAGTTGTGCTTGAATATGGACAGGAATGAACTTTGTTTTATGTGAATGGGGAGTCTGTTTCACAGTAGCAATATCATCTGTGAGATATACCTGCCCTTCCAAACTGTTCTGTTGATGTTGCAGAAGAGATTTAGATCTCTCAATGAAATGACATCTTACATCGCAAGTTAAGGGCTATGAGTACAATAAACAAGTACAATAAAAACAGTGTAATATGTCTTAAACCCAAAAATAATTTTAAAACAATGATTGCCAAGATATTTACTCTACAATCTCTGTGCTACCAGAATGCAATTCAAACTAATGTATTCATTAAGCCCTGGTTTTCTGACTGCAGCTAGCCAGATCTGCCATTTGGCTTCTTGACATTCTAACAAAATATTGCTGTTTCCACTGAAGTTAACTAATTCTGCACTGTCTAATACAAAGAAAAGGAATTTTATGAAATCTTTAAAAGACATAGAGCATTTGGTAATGCATTATTTTTGTCTTTTTCTTTATTGCCAGAACATGTTCATAAATTCTCTTAGCTAACTTCCTACTGGTCTTTCCTATGCAGAAACTTGAACATGTGGAGCAAAGTGCTAAATAAACTCCTCCGCTAGAGTTACAGTCATATCTATCTCTTGCAACAATAGTTCTATTTGTTGCTTCAAGAAACACACTAGAACTGTTACTAATAAATTGACAATATTTGCAATCCTTTCTAACTATAAGGGTCTATATCAGAAGATCGAAGTTTCAAAATGTTGAATCGGATATGGTTGACACCATATGATTGAAGTCTTGAAACTTTGAATCTTTTAACAGAGATCTCCGTACAGCACAGAAGGGGAAGATTTCCCTTTCCTGCACTCTAGTGCGATCTCGGAGTTGTATATTTAAGAAGCCCCCCTGCTTAGAACGTTTAAATTGTTTGTTTTTGTAGGTTGTTGTGTTTTATTACATTTTTGATGTTTCAAGACTTCGATTATATGGTGTTGACCATATCAGATTTGAAGTTTTGAAACTTTGATAATGTAATATAGACCCCTCTATAATACGTACCTTGTGTGTTGTTAATGTTATTAGCAGTAATGTTAGTACTGATAGGTGTGAAACTTGCTTTTAAAATTGGTTTGGCTTTTTTTGGATCTTAATTGTATTACTTCTTTTTTATTCAAACATCTTTATTGAATTATCACTTGTAAAATAGGCAGATTTACATTCATATAAAAGTAATCAAACGATATTAACATAACAAACATTATACTTCACATAAATTGCTATATATCACATAATCTAAGCAATATTACATAACTTATTCAATTCCTGCTTTTTTTGCTTTAAACAAAACACATCTTTATTAAACCATCACTTACTACACAGGCAATCATACATTTATATAAATGAAAACAAACCACACCAACACAATCCTAGTTGCAAGCAGTTTACATTACAAACCATACTGACACACTCCTAGTTGCAAACATTATACATCACTTATAATCAACCCAATATTTCTCACTGAAACATTACATAGCTCATTTAAGTCCTACCGCCTTTTAAACCTCATTCCTCCCTTCTATGTATTGTTCCCACAATTCCCATTTTTTTCCTGTATAGATTGTTCCACCCTTTTCCTAAAGATTTCAATTCCAGTTGTTTTATCTCTGTTACTATATTCACTACTTCCAGTATAGTTGGTATAGATTTTGATTTCCATTTTCTAGTAACTGCATTTTTGGCAACCATCATTAGTAGACACATCAAGGCCTTATCATGCCTAGGCACCCATGACCAAGCTGGCTGTCCTCCTGGTTGCTGGTCTGAGCTGCGAATAAGGAATCATTTCCTCTTTAGTCAGGTTGGCATATACCAGTCCTTAAGCTTAACACACCTTGGCCAACTGTTTTTTTTTGTCAGCTTGCCATAATCCTCTGCTGACACCTTTGCCTGCTTTCCCTGACTAAACTAAACTAACAAAATAAATAAATAAATAGAACTGTTGTGAAATGAAACTCTGAATGTCTACCATGTGGCTGCTGAGAGAATGCACACCTTTAGTGACAACTGCTTACAGGCTACAGAAGTGCAATATCCACACCTCTGCTCACCAATATGTGACATCCCCACTCTGGGACAGGAATTAAGGAGCCTCAATCCTCACCACTAACTAGACTGGGACATTCAATTGGAATACAAATGGGTACACTCAGTATTTACAGATGCAGACCTCCCTGCATCAAGCAGAATTTCCCTTAAGAGTGCACAGGGAACACACTCAGCCCTGGTTCAGGGTTCAGGGTTTCTCTATCTGTCTCTTTCCAGGTTAAGTCATCAGCCAAGTGCCCAATCCAAGTCCTCCACCACTCTCTCTCTGTGAAACCAGTGCTTCGTATCCCTGAACCAAGTAGCTGACACACACACACATTTTGAGATATGATTTGCACACACACACACACACACACACACACACACACACACACACACACACACACACACACACACACACACACACACACACACACACACCTTGGAAAGGCTGGCACGGGTTTACTAGCTATGTCCCTTTCTACCCAGACTATAAGGTAGTTATCACTGCCACCAGGCACTACAAAGCCAGCTACATAAAGCTCTTGCAAAGGTACTCATTTATGCTGAGTGAAATTAATATTAATACAAATGGTAATGTTGACCAAACAGCAAGGCTTTCAGGAGTGTCCTGAGTTATCACCAAATAAATATATGCAAATACTCTCAAAACTTAAATATTTTTCCAGAAGAACCAGCTAAAATGAAACGTTTAAATATATTTAATAATAAATAATAAAAGAACATGAAAATACTAAATATCTATTTACAGTAAACATCAGAGTTTTGATAACAAAAAATATTAAAAATAACATAGCTGGAAAGATTCGCACTGTTATAGGAAAACAATATTCTCACTATATTTTCCTAACTGATTTAGAGAATTACTATCCCTGGTCACTTACTAACATGAGGCAAGATGAAGTGAGGGTGTGGTTCTTGTTGTCAGATCCAAGATAGACTACAGAATACTGAGAGCAATCTCCTATTATCTTAATATTATTTCTGGCTTACAGAAAGAAGTCACACACATCTGGTCATCTGACTTTGTTTCCCACACTATCCCTCATCATTAAAAGCTGCCAGTGTTTAGCACCTATGTGCTACAATACACACTAGAGCTTTAGCTAAGTTTTGTTAAAGCATCTTGAAACTATAAAACAATAAAACCGTTCCACTTTTTCTACAGGAGCTACAAACTATTCTCTACCACAGACATTGAGACTCTGGCTCCATTCAAAACTGTGGGATAACATCTTTATGGCTTATCCCATAAAATAATTTAATTTCAGATATATATATTTTTAAGTTGGCTGGACTGAAATTAACCTCTTATCTTCCAGTATCATCTGTTAAAACATATACATTTAATTCAGTTATGATAATGCATGTACATTTCTTTTCTTTCCAGAGGGGTACACTGTTGATACAGTTTTAACACATGCAACTTTACAAATACATTTTTCAACACAAGCATCTGTACAAGTCAGTTTGATATACAAATGACATATAAGTCTTTACAAAATTCCAGCTAGCTATGCTTGCATATGTTACACATCCACTGCCCTACTTCTCCTGGCATGGCTAGCAGTACCTCCTGTCATCACACTCACACTCATCCCTGATCTTCTCAAATCCTTCAACCTCCTTGTTGAGTAAAACAGTCCCCTTTTACAAGCTCTGTAACATTTATTCATCTCATTTCATACCTAAAATATCACTTCCCCCTTTACTCTTTCTCTCTTTCTATAACTGAATATCTTTGTTTCTCAAATCAACAACGCAAACCCTCTTGCATTCTCCTTCATTTTACCTACAATATTTCTCTCAAACACTTTCTGACAATGTCCCTCATGTTATTGTTCTCTATGAAAATGTAAGAATTGATAAGACTGTAGTATACTGGAATTAACTAAAAAACTGAAATGAGACTGGAATGAATGTTTTTCTCTGTTAATTACCCAGACGTGCTGAAGAGGTGCCAGTATCTAAATTATAAGCCAAGTCTTTTTCTACCTTTTCTAATGAAGTTTGCAGACTGTAGTTCAGTTAAGAAAGCTTTATTAGATGTTAACAATATCTGAATACTGTCTCCATTTAGAGTATTGATAAACAATACCAGTCTTTAGAAATTTTGGAATCTAAATGGCAATGCTCAAATCTGCTCTGAGCTACAACAGAGTGGCATTAAATGTACTGATCCCAAGGATATTGCCAATATCCTGGCAAATCAATTCAGCGCAAACTTCACCCCCTCTCACTCCCTAAAGGGCCCATGTCAATACCGAAAGATTGCTAAATTCCAGTAATAATGGCCACACAGATAAAAAAACGCACTCTCCAAAGCTAAGAATACAGCATCCATGGGACCAGACAACATCCCAGGTTGTGTACTACATGAACTACAAAATGAACTGGCACCTCACCTAAGTGTCATGTTTAATCATAGCCTCACCTCAGGCTCTGGGCCCAATGAGTGGTGCACAGCTACAGTTATCCCACTCCACAACGGGGGATCCACGTTGGATCCCAGGAACTACCTCCCCATCAGTCTGATGAGCCTGATCTGCAAGGCCATAGAACGTATTATCATGGAACTTATAAACAAAGACATTGGCAACCTTCAAACACTGGACCCCATGCAGTTTGGGTTCATGAAGGGCCGATCTTGTCTCCTGAACCTGATTGACTTCTTTGAATCAGTCTCCAGAGCCATGGACAAGGGTAAGGTGGTCTACACTGCCTATCTGGACCTCATCAAGGTCTTCACCACCATCCCCCATTCTGGAATCATAGATAAACTTACTAAGCTGGGCATTAATACCTACATCACTTGATGGGTTGGCAACTGGCTTACTGACAGAAAAAAACACTGTAAAAGTAGCCGACTCCAAATCCAGCTCCAGACAAGTGACAAGTGGAGTAACTCAGGGTTCAGTCCTGGGACCGCTCTTGTTTGGCATTTATGTCTCTGAAGTACAGGCCAACACCAAGGGACTCTCGCTAACAAATTTTGCAGATGACTGCAAACTGGGAGCCATTATTGAATCCCCAAATGATGTGAATATTCTACAAAAGGACTTTACAGAAACAGATGCCTGGTGCCAGAGCCATGGGCTCAAGCTCAATGCCAAGAAATGTATAGTTATCCCCTTTGGGAAAAAAAAACATGTACCCATGAATTACCACATAGATGGCAGTACACTAAACACCAATAGTGTGATAAAAGATTTAGGGACACAGGTGGACAGTGGTCTCACATTCGATAACCACATCGCCACAACAGTCAGGAAATCCTTCTATGTGGCACACCTCATCACTAAGGGCAATTCATCCAGAAAAAAGGAGGTCATTGTCCCACTGTACTCATCCCTCATTAAACCCATTATAGAATACAATGCCCCATTTGGTATGTCCCTCTCAAGACATCTGCAACAACTGGAAAGGCCGCAGAAATACCTCACTAAAAGAATCACAGGCCTAAAGCAGAAGCCCTATGCTGACCATCTTAAAAAACTCCAGCTATACTCTGTGGCATATCGTCTACTCAGAGGCGATCTCTGCTTAACATACAAGACCATGTCAAACCCAGGGCTGTTGGAAATGCTACACTTAAAGAAATCCCAATCACTCAGAGCCACACACTCCAGGGATCTAAACCTTGTCATCACAATGAACAAAACATGCTGGAGGAATAGGTTCCTGACCCAGAGACTCCCCAGACTCTGGAATAGACTGCCCATACATGTCAAGCAGAGCACCTCTTTGGCCCTTTTCAAAAGAAACCTTGATGATTGGATGGGAGATAGAAAATTCACCCCAGAGATCACATCAGTCGCCCTGCTAGACAGGGGTCCAGGGAAGAAAATACTGTGGGAAGAAATAGCCAGAGAAGTGTTATGGCTAGGCTTGTATAGGCCCTAGGGCTGATAGCCTAGTACCAACCTATGAACCTATGAACAGTAACAGTGCTGATAAATATATCCTACATTTCTACACGTATAGTCTAATTCTCATGAATAATATAATGCTGGATATTTTACCTGACTTTGGTACTCAGGCTTGAGTGTCTGTACTGCAAAGACCTTTTACATATCAGTCCAAAAACTAACTTAACTGACTCAATTGACCATGCCTGAAGTATTTCACCAAAACTCTGTAATGTTCTACATGCCTGTTTAGCCTTGGTTTTCAAGCCTTGTCTTGCATGTGCCTCACAGTGCTTAACTGTCGATTCTTTATCTAGCATTCCATTCCAAGTACACATATGTCTCCCTTAAGAAAGGGACATTCTGTAGCTTTCCCTGAGAACTGTTATGTCTGCACATCTCATGCTTAGCCAGCAAGATTATCTTTTCCTGTCTACTGAACTCTCTTCCCATGAAACTGAATGCATACATGAAAAATCAAGTCTGACTCTATATTTTCAGGCCTATTATTCTACCTTAAGGTACCATAGTGAACTCACTAAGAATAAAGTAAAAACCCTCAGTCTAACAGCCCCCCCTCCCCAAAGTCCCTGATGAAAGTTTACAGGGATCTTCTTTTGTAGTTACCTCATGTCAGTATTGTATTACTAACTACTGTAATCTGCTTTGAATATACAGGCTTTATGCCACCTCAATCATAGGTTCATAGGCTTTACTAGGCTATTGGACTGGAGGCCCTTATATGCCTAGCCAAGAATTTCACCCATGTTCCCATAAAGTCAGCACCTGTTTTTCCTGTCAACGAGGGGATCCCAGGGGTATATTTCTGTTTCCCATCCAGTTGTCTAGGTTCCTCTTAAAGAGGGCTAGTGAGGTACTCTGCTTGACATGGAGAGGGAGTCTATTCCACAGATGGGGGATTTGTTGGGACACACAGGTCCACATAGGCCAGGTAACTCTTTCAACCCTGCTGTTCCAGAAACAGCATGAAGAAAAATGGCATACACATCCTCAACCTGTCCCTGTGAGTCTTCAGTCAAGTTAGACAGAGTACCAACTGTTAACCCTGCCTGTTTTTCTACCCTATTGCTGTATGCTGTAATGGTAAAATTACACTGACTATTGCCTACGTGTTCTACCTTATGAACTGGAGCCTTATTGTACCATGATGTCTCTGTCTTATAGCAAATGAAACCTTCCCCTGTTGTCCATAGATTTAAATTCTCAAACATTGTACTGTTTAGTCCATTTCCTTTTTCATTATATAGCCTATCAAGCATGGTGGTTATTTTCTAAAGATTAACTGAAATCGGCACTAGAGGGATACTTTTATAACTGGTCTTGAAGCATAATTACCATACACTAGTTTAAATTGGGTCTGTAAATGTTCAGCTAGATTTGTTAACAATTCTATTTACCTTTTTAATTTCTACATGCTGTAATTGATGCCTGCCTTCTAAATGTATGTCTTAAATATCCTGTAAATATTTATGTGCTATAATAGTTTACCTATGATTTCTGTATTTCAGATGTATACCTTTGCATACTTTGTCAGTGACCTTTTAACTTTCTGTCTAATGTACAATAATTATGTAAAATGCACTGTAATCTGGAAATTAATTAACAAATTAAGCCTGCCATGTTATGCCTTGAGTAGATTAAATAACTATTACTACCTATTGTTTAGATAACTTATTTTAATAAGTCTGTTACAAATAATTCTGTCACTTTACCCTTAAAACTAATAACTGAATACAGTGATGTGTGATGTAATTGCATGTTGTAACTGAGTATTAATGTTATATTCTGAAATCTGACTGAAATGTACTATAATGTACTATACTGAACCTATAACGGAGTATGAATGTCATATTCTGATACTTGACTGAAATGTACATAATGCTGTTAGAAATGTATGACTGAGCATTAATGTTATATTCTGAAATTTGACTGCAGTATACTAGAATTAACTGTAAACAACTGAAATGAAACTGGAATTAATTTCTTTCTTGTTAATTACCCAAACACGTGCTGATTTGGTGCCAGTATCTCCATTATGGGCCAAGTCTTTTTATACCTTTTTACAATGAAGTCTGCAAACTGTAGTTCAGCTAAGAAAGTTTTATTAGATGTTAACAATATCTGACTACTGTCTCCATTAACAGTGCTGATAAGCAATTAAAGTCTGTAGAAATTCTGGAATGCTGGATAACTGTAATAGTGCTGATAAATATATACAAAGTTTATGCACGTATAGTCTGATTCTCATGAATAATATAATGCCGGATATTTGACCTGACTTTGGTACTTAGGCTTGGGTGTTTGTACTGCAAAGACCATTTGCATATCAGTCCAAAAACTAACTTAACTGACTCAGTTGACTGTGTCTGAAGTATTTCACCAAATCCCTGTAATGTTCTATATGCCTCTTTAACCTTGATTTTCAAGCCCTGTCTTACATGTGCCTCACAGTGTCTAACTGTCGAATCTTTATCTAGCATTCCATTGTAAGTACACATATCTTTCCCTAAAGAAAGAAATATTCTGCAGCTTTCACTGAGAACTGTTATTTCTGCACATCTCATACTAAGCCATAAAGATTATCTTTTCCTGTCTACTGAACTCTCTTCCCATGAAACTGAATGCATACATGAAAAATCAAGTCTGACCCTATATTTTCAGGCATATTATTCTACCTTAATGTACTATAGTGAACTCTCTTAAGAATAAAGTAAAAACCCTCAGTCTATGGAAACTTCTAGAACTCTTTCATTAAGTCTCATGCCCAGTACTCAAACATATATTTCTCTCAGACTTGCGTCAATAGTATCATCAATCAGCCACTGGCTTATCTTAATGTAAAGATCCAAGCTGCTTGCATAAAGTCTGTTTACAGGTAACTACATTCCAAATTAAATGTTTTGTATGAACCTGTCCTTTATCAATCTGTATACCACCCACTGTATCAACCCTGTATTGCAAGTCATGAATGTAAATATTATTTACTCTGTATAATTGTGCTGAAAACAATATTGTTCTTAATAATGAAACTCTTAAATACAACTTTATATATGTTCATAAGTGTTTACTAGGCTAATAATATGTCTAGCCATGCATCCCAAATCTCTGACAAGTTCAGATACCCTTGATAAGTGTAAGCAGAGGCTTGCGGCATGAAACATTTACAAGCAGGGGCCTGGAAGATGAAACATTAGGTTGCCTGTGTCCATTAGAGACATAGGTGCCAAACCAGGGATGAATTTCCTGTTCCCATCCAGTTGTGCAAGTTGCACTTGAATTGGGTTAGGGAGAAACTCTGCTTCACATGGATGCTTCACATGGATGGGTAGCCTGTTACATAGATGGGGTACTCTCTGGGATATATACCTGTCTCTCCTGCAGGCTCTATTTATAGCACAGGCAAAGTTTAAGTCTTTAGACTGGGTAATTCTGATGCTGTTTGTTTTGTTGATATGCAGAAGGTCTATCAGAGTGGGGTCTGACACTGCCCTGTATGCCAGGCGTAGATCTCCCCTAAAAAGTCTGTAGGAGAAAGAATACAGGGTAGGGCCATGGGGCAGTCTGCATAGGACATTTTACTTATGCCCTCTATTCTTTTACTGAGGAACCTCTGTGGACGTTCCACTTGTTGGATATGCCTGGTTAGGTACATACCAAAGGAGGCAATGTAGTCAAGGATAGGTCTGATGAATTCCAAACACAGTGGAACAGTGACTTCCTTGGACTTAGATGCCATACCTTTCTTTATAAGTTGCGCAACATAGAATGATTTCCTCACTACTGTAGACACATGATGGTCAAAAGCTAGAATACTATCTATGTGTGTCCCTAAATCCCCGACTACTGGGTCATCTCTAAGGCGTGTGTTGTCAATATGATAGTTATCAGGGTAGATGACTTTCTGAAGGATACTATTATGCATTTCTTGGCATTTAGTTTTAGTCCACAGCTCTGACACTAGTTGTTTGTCAGTGTCAGCCCCTCCTGGAGAACATTTATGTCAGTATGAGATTCAATGACAGCTCCTAATTTGCAATCAACTGCAAATTTAGTCAGCCAGAGACCACTGACATTGGCCTTGATTTCAGACAAGTAAATGCCAAAAAGGAGCAGTCCAAGGACTAATCCCTGAGTGACTCCACTTGTAACTGGCCTCTTTGCAGAGGTGGACTCCCCAATTCTAACTTCCTGGGTCCTGTATGTGAGCCAGTTTGCTGTCAACTGGGTGACATACGAGTTTGTACCTAACCTCTTGAGTTTATCAACAATGCCTAAGTGGGCTATTGAGTCAAATGCCTTGGCCAGGTCAAAGTAGGCAGTGTGAACCATTTTCCCCTCATCCATTGCTTTGGTTACATTCTCAAAGAAGTCCACCAGGTTGAGTAGGCATAATTTGCCCTTGACAAAACCAAACTGGGTTGGGTCCAGTGTCTGGAGGTTTACTATATCACTATTGATCATTTCCATGATAATTCTTTTCATGGCTTTACATATAAGACTAGTGAGACTTATGAGTCTGTAGTTTCCAGGGTCTGTAGATGACCCACTTTTGTGCAGAGGGATGACTGTTGCTGTTCTACATTCATGAGGCATGATGCCTATTTGGAGGCTACAGTTAAATAATAATTCCAGAGGCCCTGATAGGTCATGTTTCATGCAATTTAGAAGGCATCCTTGGATATTGTCTGGGCCCATTGATGCAGTGTTCTTGGCCTTAGAGAGAGCATTAAGGACCAGTTCCCTAGTGATAGCAGGGGGAGGTATATTTGATGGCATTTCCTGAGGGAAGGTTGATGGGGACAGAGGTGTAAAGTTGGAGCTGAATATACATAATGGAACTTTTCTCCTTGGTCCTCCACTGAATATGAGTCATACTTTCCCGGTCAAAAATAAATAAATAAATAAATATTATTAGGGAAGTGGAATCCAGAGAAATTGGTTTATCCTTTGGGAAACTCCTGCAGACAAACAGAAGATGGAAAATTAAGCAATGCTAAATGATATATTCTTATTGCTTTGAGGTAAGCTTAGAACAAGTGTTTTAAAAAACTTTTATTTCCAATAGCTCAAGAATGAACTGATAATGCATATGAAGCTAGTTCTTGAAAGATCAGATGATAATGTTTTTCCATATCTATAAGCTTTGCTTTTCATTATATTAGCTGCAGCTTCCAATGCTGCTGTTTACTATAAACCTATAGCAGACCAATATAAACCATAATATTTATAGGCCCATTACGTGACTATTGCATGCTATCTAGATTCCTTGGCAATCCTGAAGTTAGAAAGGCATAGAAAATGGGATAAAAACTAACAACCCTCCCCATGACTTAGTCAACATTCCAAATGGGTATTTTGATGCACAGGGTGAACCTGGTAAGAAACAAGAGTCACCACTTGTGACACAATATTGATCTGCCAAAGACGTGGGTGGGTATTTCTCTCTGGTGGCGTTATATTTACTTGCTGACTCAGCACCAAGAATGGTTACTTTCCAGTGACAAAAAACAGACAGTAGAATTATTGGTATTTATATCTGTTGTTTCTTGTCAACAGTCTCTCTCACAACAAACCACAGTTTCCCCTTCACAGTACACTGTAACAACTCATATGTTTAGTGGTGACTTCTGCTTTAAACAGTCATCTATTTTAATAAAAACAAAATACATAAGAAAAAAAAGGAACACAAGCTGAAGTTTTTTTAGTGCTTTCATTTCTTTGATACACTAGAAGTCTAAGAAGCATATTAAAGAGATGAAAGCAACAGAAAAGTACTTTGACTGCTGTTTTCTACTCTAAGTATCATTGGGCTCAGATTCAGTTTGTTTTTGTTAAAATTTCCCTTTAAATAATGGTTACTACAGCTATACAAAATGTGCAACAATTTGTAATTGAACCTGGACTCTAGCAGAAACACAAAAACTGTCACACAAAGTCTTTTACTTTTCTAACAAGCTACAGATTTTTTCAATATTCAGCTTCTTACATTCCATTTGTGTTGCTTTATATCCGTGTACAAGCAAGGCTCATCGACCTGCTTATGCAGCCACAGTTTACTGAAAAAAGTTAAGCTCTTTCTTTCCCAGTGTAAGCCTTTTAGGTTCTGGATATAGCTAAAGAATTCCTTATGGTTGGCTTTAGCTAGGGATGCTAATTTAGTCTCACAGCTAGCCTTAGAGGACTTTACAAGATATCTGATTTGCTTGTTAAAGCTGTGGGGGATATTCTTCCTCTGTTGAGTAAGTAGGCAGAGATATTGTGGAAGTGACTTGTAGGGTAGGGGTGTGGATGTGGAGGTGGAGGGTGTAGGTGGAGGTTGGTATAAGAGGTGGCATGGTACAGAGGAAGTAGAATGAGGAGTAGGAGTAATGTAGGGGTAAGGATTGTAGTAGGAAAAGAGAGCATCATAGATGTAGTTTGATTTGAAATGAAAAGATATGTAGGTTAGAGCGAGTTAGGTAAGGCTAGTGGGTGGGGAGGAGAAGTGCTGAATAAGGTGTGTTTGGTGAAGGGGGAAGTAGTTTTTGGGAAATGGGAGGAGTAATGTTGTGAGGGGATTGGGTGATGTAAGAGGGAGGGAGTATGGGATGGCAATAAATGTAGGATCACTGGGGGTGGGTGGTAATTGGGGGCAGGGTAAGGGAGCGGAGTGACCCTGCAGGGTGAACGGAGCAGGATAGAGCAACAGGGCAGAAGAGTCCAGCTGAAAAAGTATCAGCCACTGCAGGTTAGAACTGAAGTAAGTAGGTAAAAGTACAGTAAGAATGGGTGGAAATAAATAGAGTTTGAGCAACACGGGAAAAAGAAAATTATAAGGTAGGGAAAGTAGTGTAAAGTTAGGGGAAGTTTGGCTTTAGAAGTATTTAGAGGTAAAGTTGGATTAAAAAGATTAATAGAATAGGAGCAGGCAAAAGGTGGAGTGGTGCTGCCACCTAGTGGAGAAAGGAGAAATGGCAGGCAGAGAAGGATAGGGAGTAAAATAGAGCAAATGGGCAAGTCTCTAAGGTAAAGAAAAATAGAAATAAAAAGAAATAAGAGGGTAAGTCTCCAATGGGATACAAAAATGGGATAGAAGGCTGGAGGTCAGCAAGTACCAGTGAGAGGGAAGTTTTTGTGGTCTGCAGTAGGCTGCTGAGTCACACACACTGAGGGACTGGATAACAAATAAGGATGTTTAGATAATTGAGTTTGGTAGAAGGCTACATACATTTACTGAAAAAATAGGTAAGGGATTCCACACTGAGGTTCTTTTCAGTTAAGCCCAGACTAGTGAGCAGGAAAAGTCCAGGTAAGCTGACAGAGCTTTTACAGGATGTAGTCCGTATATTCGGTAAGATGTCCTGTTCGATTCTCAGCTAGAGCGTCTTCTGTGTTTAGACATGCGTGAATGGGTATACCTTCAGTGAATGTTGTGCATCAGGGCCGGCAACACGGCATGTAAAAATCTACTGCCAATCATTGGTGAACCGGAGTTCCACTGCGGCGACCCCTAACCGGGAAAAGCCGAAAGACACAACAACAAGTCTGTATATTCGGGAGGTAGAGAGGGACCTTCAGGAGTGGAGTAATTTACTGAAAAAATAGGTAAGGGATTCCACACTGAGGTTCTTTTCAGGTAAGCCCAGACTAGTGAGCAGGAAAAGTCCAGGTAAGCTGACTGAGCTTTTGCAGGATGTAGTCCATATATTCGGTAGGTAGAGAGGGACCTTCAGGAGTGGAGTACAGGGAGTGAGCAAAGCAGCACTACCGCGTAACCAGCCCAGTAGGGGAGAGCGAGGTGGTGTATCCTAACCAGGAGTTCAGAAATGGTGTCAAAGAGTTAGTGGCGTCTAGAAGTAAACATGTGGTGAGGAACATGCAAAAGGGTGCATTGTACTCAATTAATGGTGTGGTGAGGGCTGAGAACAATGGAACTATAATGTCCTTTGATGTGGATGATCTGCCTATACTCAGGAGTTGTGCTACATACACAGGATTTGTCACCACTATGGTCACATGCTGGTGGAAGTTCCATTTACTATCCATCTGAGTAACCAGATCAAGTACCACTTGCTCTGATCATAGGGGTATATTGTCTGTATTGTAATTACCTTGTGCATTTGCGTTCATAAAGGAACTAACCATGATTTTTGCTCATAGGATTATAGGAAGTTACTAGGCTATTGGCCCTGATGCCCTTACAAGCCTAGCCAAGAATTTATCCCATGTTCCAACAAGTCAGCACCCTATGCCACTGTCCAGCAGGGACAGAGGTGGAATCCCAGGGGTGTATTTTCTGTTCCTCATCCAGTTATCCAGGTTGCCCTTAAAAACGGTTAATAATGTACTCTGCTTTACTTGGAGAGGGAGTCTGTTCCAAAACAGAGGGGAAACTCTGGGATACAAATCTGTCCTGCCAACAAGTCCTATTGATGTCACAGACCAAATTGAGGTCACACGTGTGGGTTACTCAAGTGGAGCTTGACTTGCAGATATGCAGCAGTCCCATCAGGGTGAGGTCTGAGATTGCTTTGTATGCCAGACAGAGGTCACCTCTGAGGAGTCAGTAGGAGACTGAGTAGAGGGACAGGGCTTTAAGCCTATCTGTGTAGGTTCATAGGTTCATAGGTATGTACTAGGCTATCGGCCCAAGGGCCTATGTAAGCCTAGCCAGCAAGGTTCCCTGGCTTATGCCACACGAGAAAGTTATTTTCCTGTGCCACTGTCAAGCAGAGACACAGAAGTGATCCCCTGGGTGTATTTCCTATTTCCCATCCACTCATCAAGATTTTTCTTGAAGAGTGCTAATGAATAACTTTGCTTGACATAGATGGGTAGCCTGTTCCAGAGTATGGGAAGTCTCTGGGACAGGAATCTATCCCTCCAGCATGTCCTGTTTATTGTGGGGACAAGGTTTAGGTCCCTAGAGCATGTAGCTCAGAGGGATTGGGATTTCTTTAGGTGTAGCATGTCCAACAGCTCTGGGTTTGACATAGCTTTATATGATAGGCAGAGATCACCTCGGAGTAGGTGATATGCTACAGAGTAAAGCTGGAGTTTTTTGAGGTTGTCAGTGTAGGGCATTTGTTTGAGGCCAGTAATCCTCTTTTTGAGGTTCTTCTGTGGCCTTTCCAGCTGCTGCAGATGTCTTGTAAGGTACATTCCAAAAGGGTCGTTGTACTCTATAATGGGTCTAATGAGTGTCGAGAAGAGGGGAACAATGACCTCTTTTTTCCTAGATGAGAACCCTTTTATAATGAGGTGTGCCACGTAGAAGGACTTCCTGACTACTATGCTGATGTGACTATCAAAGGAGAGACTACTGTCCACCTGGGTCCCGAGGTCTCTTATCACGCATTCGGTGTTAAGTAGATTGCTGCCTATGTGGTAGTTCATGGGCACAGAGTTTTTATCAAAGGGGATGACACTGCACTTTTTGGCATTGAGCTTGAGGCCATGGCTCTAACATCCAGACATCTGTCTCAGCGAGGCCCTTCTATAGGATGTCCACATCATTTGGGGACTTGACTATGTCTCCTGGTTTGCAGTCATCTGCAAACTTCATTAACCAGAGGCCTTCTGTGTTAGCCTGTACTTCAGAGAAGTAGATACCAAACAGGAGAGGTCCCTGGACAGAACCCTGTGGTACTCTACTTGTCACTGTTTTGAGGTCAGATTTGGAGTCTGCAACTTTTACAGTGTGGGTTCTGTTAGTGAGACAGTTGGCAACCCATCTTGTGACGTAGGGATTTATACCTAGTTTAGTGAATTTAGCTATAATTCCAGAATAGGGGATGGTGTTGAAAGCCTTGGCAAGGTCAAGATAGGCTGTGTGAACCACCTTACCCTCATCTACGGCTTTGGTGACTGCCTCAAAAAAGTTGATAAGGTTAAGGAGGCATGATCTGCCTTTCAAAAGCATGAACTGGGTGGGATCCAGAGTTTGGAGGTTACCAATGTCTTTGTTTATGAGTTCCATGATGATACGTTCCATGGCCTTGCAGACCAGGCTCGTCAGGCTAATAGGCTGATAGTTCCTGGGATCAGTGGTGGCTCCCCCTTTGTGGAGTGGGATAACTGTTGCTGTGCACCATTCAGTGAGCACAAAGCCTAACGTGAGGCTATTATTAAACATGGTGCTTAAGTGGGGAGCCAGTTCGTTCTGAAGTTCGTGTAAAATGCAGCCTGGGATGTTGTCCGATTCCATGGATGCTGTGTTTTTGGCTTTAGAGAGTGCAGCTTTTACCTGCGTAGTTGTGATTACAGGGATTCTGCATTCTTCCTGTATAGATATGGGCCCTTTAGAGGGTGAGAGGAGGGTAAAGTTAGCACTGAACCTATCTGCCAGGATGTTGGCAATATCAGTTGGTTCTGTAATTTGCGTGCCTTTGTGATGTAACTCAGAGCAGATCTGGGTGTTGCCATCGAGATTCTTGACATAACTATAGAATGCTTTGTGGTTGTCCTTGGAATTAGTGGTGATTTTGTTTTTGTAGCTAGCTTTGGAGGATCTTATAAGAGATCTCAGCTTCTTACTGAGGCTGACCAGGGAGCTCCTCCACTCATGGAATTTTACTCTCTTTTGCAACAGTTTCTTCCTTCTGTTGTACAGTTTGTTTATGGCAGGGGACCACCAGATTGGCTTCCTTTTCTTGGAGGATAGCATCTTGGTTCTGTTTGGGATAGCATGATCCATGCACTTGTGTAAGTGCTTATAGAGTGCATTTTTGTAGGATTCAGCAGTTGTAACTGTATTGTCCATCTGCATGGGTGTCATGAAGTTCACCACTTCTGTCTTAAGAAACATGAAGTTGGCTTTGCAGAAATTATTTACTGTGGTTTCCTTAATGGGGGGTGGGGGCGGAATGTGGATATCAAGGGTGATTAGCTTATGGTCGGATCGGACCAACGAGGAGTTGACTTCAGGTGTGGAACACCGGTCACTCATGTTGGTAATGACTAGGTCTAGGATATTGTTGCCCCTGGTGGGGGTGTGGATAAGTTGATCCAGGGCATTGGAGTTTATGAATTCCAGAAAGCATTGAGCTAAGGAGTTGGTACACAAGTAGTTTTCCCAGTTAATGGTGGGGTAGTTGAAGTCGCCCATTATTAGAGTGTTTGGTTGAACCCTAATATTTTCCAGTACATCAAGAAAAGAGGAGTGGGAATCCTGGGGCATGGTGGGGGATCTGTAGCAAGCTACAATTCAGATTGCAGTTTTGCCCAGAGTTAGTTGCACTTGGATAACCTCAGATGCATTATGCTGAGCAACAATTAATTAATTAGTTTAAACAAACAATAAAGAATCAATTAAACACTTTTATAAAAGAATATATATGAAGAACAAAACCAACACCTAAAAATACTTTATATATCACATATAATGTAAAATAATTACTTGAACATTATTGTTAAGTATTAAAATGCTACACAATTCATATATATGCTGAATGGATTTTAAATATAAATATCTAGAACAAATAAATAATCTTAGATTATCTTATTGAGACCTGGAGGAACCTCAGATGCATTATGCTGAGCAACTAGCCTGGAAGTGTGGATATCCTTAATGAATATGGACACACCTCCGCCTTTGGTGTTTCGGTCCAGGTTACATGGCCGAAAAGTGTGGTATGAGTTATAGCCTGGTAGTGCAGGGGTGCTCTCTGGAGCCTTGAACCAGGTCTCAGTCACTGCACAGATATCGATGTTCTCCATTTTAAGGAGTGCCTCGAGTGAGTGCATTTTGAGATTTAGACTTCTAGCATTGAATAGCATTACCCTCAGTTTTTGCTTGCCTATTCTTATTATGGTGGTGAATTTGTTATTTGAACCTTGCCTAAAAAAGGCACTATAGGGGCAGCAAGAGCCTTAGCCAGTATCCAGAATCACAGGGTCAACAGGTGCAGGCCATCTGTGGCAAAGCTTCGTGATCTGTCGACCATGTCATCCCAAGCAGACAGATACTGGATCCCCTTAGAATGACACCAGAAGCTTAGCCAATTTTTGAAGTCAATCATTTTGTCCTTGTACTACGGTATCATTCTGGGCGATGGCAGAATGCTACTCAGGGCTAGGGTCATACCTGCCTGGGCTACAAGATCAGAGAGCTCTTCCATGTCTCTTTTCATGTAGTCCAGGGAGGTAATTCTCAGGTCATTCACACCAACATGGACAATGACAGAGTCATATTTGTGCTTGTTGTGGAGTGACCTGAGTGTGTGGGTTATTTGGCAGATCCTGGCACTCGACAGTTAGCTGACAGTAACCTTCTGCTTGTTTAGCCTGGTGAGTGGGACATTAGTGTGCCTGACTATAGAGTCGCCTATGACTAGTGTGTTGGGTGTGTTGTTTTGCCTTATTGGCTGTGGTTGAGTGGCACACTGAGTCTGTGGGATATGTGTCATTTGGGTTGTGTTGGGGGATGGAGGTTGCTTGCGTTTCTGCTTTGGAGGTCTCTGTTGCTTAGACAGATTATTATTGAGAGCCTCCATGAATGTTTTTGTGTTACTATCTGTGGATTTTGGTGGTGTAGATTTAGTGAGACTATGTGATGAGTGTGGTGTGGTGCAAATGTTTACCTTCTCCTCATGACTGTCAAGTTCAGTCTTGGTTGGAGAGAGCTTTACCTCCAGTTTGGCTAGATAAGTGCATATCTAACAGGTTGCAGTGTTGGGTGGTAGGAGGAGAGGGTTGTTTGTGTACATGAAGCAATTTCTACATTGCCTCAAGATGCCCAGATTCATCAGATAGACAGGAGAGAACACTGGGAGCTGACCCTTGGACATGCCTGAATAAAAAAATATTTTCCTCTAGATAAATGAGGAAAGTGAGTACAAGAGCTGTTTTTCTCTAAGCAAGGGAGAAAAGTAAGTTTTCCTCTAGGTAATGAGGAAGATTGAGTGCTATAGTATTTAGTGCTTACAAGTTCTGAACAAGTGCTGAGCATGAATAAGCAAATTTAAGTGCTAAAACTAAGAATCTGTATATGCACTAGACAAGTTACAGGACAGAAACAAGTGCAAATGCAGGCTTTCAAATCAGAAAGTTGAGAGAGATGAAAGAGGTTGCCCAAACGGCCAGTAACTACAATTTCTCTGCCAGAACCACTCCTTATGTGCTAGACAGGTTACATAGTGCTTACCACTCCCACTGATAAGCTAGAAGGCTTCCCTCCAACACAGAAAGGCTTGGGGGGCTCAGAAGCTTACATACAGTCCTGGATACAGCAAATCTGTATCTGGAACACTAGGGTACATATTTGAGGCCTTGGATTCTCCAGGTGACGAACCTCTTATGATCGCTCCAGCTGCTGCATATGCTTTGTGAGGTACATGTTAAAATGGACATTGCACTCAGTAATGGGTCTTATAAAGGAAGTATACAGGGATGTTATGACCACCTTGTCCCTAGATGAGATACCCTTACTAATGAGGTGCTTTCCATACAATGGAGGCAATATGCTGGTGAAAAGTCAGTTTGCTATCAACCTGGGTGCCCAAGTCCCTCATGACTGATTGCATGTTTAGGACCTTATTATCAGTGTGATAAGTTATGGGGACATCACTCTCCCCAAATGGGATGATGATACATTTTTTGGCATTCAGTTTGATGCCATGTTTCTGGCACCAGTCATTTGTTTGGGTGAGATCCTCTTGGAGGATGTCCACATCACTAGCAGAATTGATGACAGCACTCAGCTTGCAGCCATCTGCAAACTTGGTCAGCCATAGGCCACTATATTTGGCCTGCAACTCTGAGAAATACTGCAAGCAGCAGAGGCCCGAAGACTCATCCCTGGGGGTGCACCTCTTGTTACGGGTCTACTACTTGAGGTAGCCTCCCCTATTTTTGACTAGGTGAGTTCTGTCAGTGAGCCACATTGCTACCCATCTAGTAACATGGATTAATGCCTAGTTTAGCGAGTTTATCTATTATACCTGAGGGGGAACAGTATTGAAGGCGTTGGCCAGGTCATGGTAGGTGGTGTGCACCATCTTCCCCTCATCTATGGCCTTGGTGACTGTTTCAAATAAATCAAATTTAACAGGCAATGTCCTTGTTAATGAGGTCCATGATAATCAGCTCCATGGCCTTCCAGATCAGGCTAGTTAGGCTAATGGGTCTCTAATTTCCTTGATCAGTGGATGCTCCACCTTTGTCCTTCACTGTGCTGGGACAAAGCTGGTACTCAGGCTTTGGTTGAATAGGGTGCATAATGGTGCTGCCTGAGTTCATGTAGGATGTAGCCTGGGATGTTATTGGGTGCCATGGAGGCTGTATTGTTTGCTTTTGTGAGGGCAGTAATGACTCCCTTCCTAGAGATAAGGGGAGGGGGGCAGGTACTGGGGATGTCCTGTTTTACTGATGGGGGGACAGAAGAGTGACATTTTCACTGAGTCTGTCTACCAGCAGGTTGGCTATATCTACAGCATTTGTGTATGTGGTGTCATTGACCACCAGTTCTGAGCAGATATGGGTGCTTCCCTTCAGATTGTGGACATATGTGAAGAAGATCTTATGACTGTCTTTAGTAGATGAGGCCAGTTTGGACTCAAGGTTTGCTTTGGAGGATTTCACTAGTGCTCTTATTTGCTTGTTCATGCTAAGAAGAGATTGCTTCCAATTAGACACCTGTGCATTATTGGTCCTGGACAGCATTTTTTTCCTTTTATTATAGAGTTTATTTATTGTAGATGTCCACCAGACAGGTTTACTCTTCTTTGAGGAGGAGGATTTTGTCATGTCTGGTATTCCTGATTCTATGCAGCTATATAAATGCTCATATAGTACTGTGGTGTAGGTTTGGACATATGTGCCAGTTACTATGGATGGGGAGAGGGCTGTGAAGCTGTTTATACTTTCCGTCAGGAGGTTGTAATAAGCTTTCGAGAAGTTTTTTTATTTGACCCTAGCTCGGGGTGGGGGGGGGGCAGGGTCGAGGGAGATGGTGACTTTGAAAGTGACTGTTTTGTGGTTTTATCTTACCAAGGATGATGACACTGTAGGGATGCTGCAGTGGTTACTCATGTTGGTTAATACCAAGTCCAAGATATTTTCACCTCTTGTGAGGTTGCCAACCAACTGGTCCAAGGCATTTGCATTGACAAAAATCAAGGAATCTGTGGACATTTGTGTTTTGGCATGAGTATTTCTTCCAGTCTATGGCTGGATAGTTATAGTCACCCAGGATCAGGGTAAAGGGTTGAATCTTTATAGATTCGAAGAGGTCCAGACAGGTGGAGTTGGCATCTTGAGTCAGAGTTGGAGGTCTGTAGCTAGCTATGATTTGAATAGGGACCTTGTTATTTGTTAACTGCACCTGGAGTATTTCCTGTACATCATGCTGATTGACCAGCTTAGAGGTATGTATGTCTTTTATATATATTGCAAATCACCTCCTTTTGTTTTGCTGCCCACGGTTTGGGGTCTGAATGAATGACAGGATGAGTAACCTGGAGTGGCTGGGGTGCTCTCCGCAGCTTTGAACCAGGTTTCTGTGACTGCACAGATGTCATCATTTCCAGGGTTAAGAATGCTTGCAGTGAGTGCAGTTTCATGTTTAGTCTCCTAGCGTTTAGCAGCATGACCTTTAATTTACGTTTTGATGAAACATCTACTGTGTCTCCATGGTTCTGGCAACAATCCTTTGTGTGTGTTAATAGTTTCTGAAGTATGTCAATAGCACTCGTGGGTTAAATAATTACCCACAATTTAAAGTCATCCACAACAGCTGCTTATATGAAGGATGTGTAAGTTTGTCTTGAATTATGAGACTTAAGTACTGAAGAGGAAAAGGCCTAGTACAGAACCCTGCGTTAAGGACCTGGTCACTGCGGTCTAACTAGAGGTTACCACACATTTTGACATTAATTGTCCTATTTGTGATCCATTTGTCTACCCACTTGGTGATGTAGGGTTTATGCCCACTTGAGACACTTTCTCTGTAATACCCGAGTGTGGATTTATGTCACATGCCTTGGCCAGGTCAGGTTATGTGGGATGACAGTCTTTCAATCATGTATGCCCTTGGTGACCTTCTTGAAGACATCAAACAGATTTAACAGACATTTTGTAGCCTTATCTAACAGACATGATGTAGCCTTAACAAATCAAACATGGGTTTGGTACACAGTTGGGAGATTACCTGTATCTTTTTTGATAATGTCCATGATGAGTCACCGGTCTGCCTCACAGATGAGGAGAGTCAGGATTATGTGTCTGTAAGGCCATGCATCAGTTGATGATCCCCTTCTTCAGACAAATGACTGTTGCTGTGCACCCTTCTGCCAGAACATAGGGTGTCTGAAGGCTGTGTTTAAATAGGGATCCAACTGTGTCTGCTAGGTCAGATTTTAAGTCATGGTTCAGGCAACATGGGATGTTATCAGGGCCTATTGATTTTTTTTCAAATATTTGTTTTTTTTTTTCCTTCTTCTCTTGTTTTGTTTGCATATTTACATCTTTATATCTGTGTCAAATCCAATCAGTTGACAGTATCTTGAAAATAAAAATTAAAAAGACACACTATATAAACAATCAAATCATATAAATAATGGACTAAAAATTTATGTAAAATCATTGAAACATTGATTATTATGTTTAGTCACATCTTTTTCTACAGTTTTAACACTATCTAACTCTATAGAGCAAGCTTTTACAGTTTTTTACATACATTTTTAGTCCATTATTTATATGATTTGATTGTTTATATAGTGTATGTCTTTTTAATTTTTATTTTCAAGATACTGTCAACTGATAGGATTTGACACAGATGTATCATTATTTAAACAAGAGCAGCAGTTACTGTAGTATGTCTGAGGAAGCAGAGAGGACTCTGTAAAAGCACTCACGTTTTATATATTTTTACTATTTTTTATTAAAGTCTTGTTTTGCCGTGTGCATTCCAACGAGTTGATGGCTTTTTTTGGAACATTATACTTTTATCGTTGGTTACTTTATCCAGATTCAGGGCATTTGTGTTTGATACGTTCACACTAATTTGTCTTTTCTCAACTATCAGTTCTTTTAAGTTATGATCCAGGAGAAGACTCCAGTATTTTAGAAAATAGAAACGCTTACTTTGGTTATTCGTTATTAGTTTATGTGCTGATGTATACTTTATTGCCATACTTCTGAAGCCATCCAGTGACAATTTGGTTCGCTCTAACCAGTTCTGAGTAATGTACAATTTTACTAAAGAGAAGATAGTAATTAGAATATGCAGATTACGTCTGCGTATTTTTTAACTGGCGATATGCAAAATTGCAAATTCCCATAATAATGTGGATTTTTGATATCCCATCTTCTCTAGTCTGACTCTCAGTGAGGACTATAATGTATAAGTACATTTACAGCTCCAGAAGATATGGAATAGATCTGCTATTTGTGTGTATCAGCACGGACAGTTTGGGGAAACTTCTGAGTTGAAATTGTTGAGTATTTCTGGGGTAGAGTACGCATTGTTAGTTATCATTAGTTGAATTTACATAAGTTTCTTAAAAGGGATTAATTTTAATGTTGATTTTTTTTTTGCTTTTCAGTAATTTCTGTGAGCTTTTCAACCCAGTATTTGGAATACCAAATAGATGGTTGATATCTAAGGGATACTATTAGCCTATATGTGTTAGATAGCATTTTTTTCCTTAAAGTTAGTAAGTTCCATAATATATTGCACATATTGTATGTCTTTATTGTTTACTTCAAAATCTCCTATTATTGAAGTGCACAGTTCTCTAATTTACCTTACCATTGCGATGTATCCTTTTGAGAGGTTAAGGACATTCCTTGTGTCCGCTAAAGATTTTTTCCTAAGTGTGTAAATATCCCAAGCATTGCATTTCTTAATGGGTGGATAGTTATCCAAGTTTATCATCTTGTTGTTTAATCGGAGGTTTGTATTTAGATGTCTTGGTTGTAACAGGATATAATTATTTGTTAAGTTTAGTGCTTCCATCATTTTTGAAATCTAATTATTCTACTGTTTTAATAAGATATGCAATCTGCTATCCTTTAGAGTTTCCTGCTTTATAAATGGAAGGGCTTTGGAATTGATTTTACTGTTTCTGACGTAGTCATACCATAATTTAATCCACAGTGGAGGGCCCATTGATTCTATGATTTTAGCCTTAGAGAGTGCACAGATAAGCTACTGTCCTGAGAAAATAAACTGATTACATTTGCATGTAGACTTTGGCTGATGGCCAGTGGTGACAGTGGGGTGCATTTTGAGACAAACTGCCAGCTAGCAGATTGTCTATTTTTCCAGATGAGTATGACTGGTGGCAATCACAAACAGCTTGGTATTCATTAGAGTATTCCCCGTAACATTTTACACTTTTTTAAATAAATGATTTGTGACAACACCTCCAAATACAGCCTTGGTTATGCATCACATGCCGAACAGTGGTACTGTTCACACAGTCATACAGCTCTACCTATGGCACATAATTACCTCAATTGCACATCATATGTCTTTATGTTTTTCATTGGAATGTTTTGTTTATGTGGCCTAATACCATATAAGGACACACAACAAATGAGATGGCTGTTGCTCATGCAGAACATTTACTGACAGAAATGCGAATAGTCACACAATGGTTCTGTTACCTCGTCAATAATCCTTGGGAATAAGAACACAATTATGCATACAGTGAATTCCACAAGGTTGCAATTGAATCAAAACATGATATTTTTGTGTATATGATGGCATTACAACATGTGGATGAAACAAGACTTATGTGCCCATGTAATCAGTATGAATATATATTGATGTATGCCACTGAGCATTTGGTTGGTAGACACATGCACACCTGTGCCATACTCCAAGTGTCACTGTGATGGTTGAATGAAAACTGCCTAGAATGTTGATCTGCTCCACTACAAAAACACATGCTTTCCTAAGCCAACAATAAACATAGTATCATCCCATGTCAACAGTTCTCAGGGGGCATATTACGACACCTGTTATGGAAAGAACATGTAAGAAATGGCAGCAGCGGCCATTAATACATTACCTCACATCACATTTTGTAATACCCTCTTGCAGGCCTACTGTACATACACATTTGAAAATAGCACATGATGACAGCAACACTGACATGGGAAATGTTCATAGGGTTATAGGTCATTACTAAGCTACTGGCCAACATCACATAAAGTCTTAGACATTATTATAACATTTAAATCAAACTCCATATATTTATATGATGGAAGATAGTAAGGCTATGATTGTATGTGTGTATTTGTTTGATTGCATTACGTACTGCCTCTGTCCATATGTGACATGTGCACCACCCCATAACAGAATTAGCAGTCACACATCAAGTGGTTTGGAGCTGGTTTGCAGAGGCTCATGGAAGGACTCTGTTTCAATGATGTGTGTAATCTTTGACATGAGGACATCCTCTACTCCTCTGCAGGAATGATGTATTGTCGCCAGAGGGAAAAAGTGAATGTTGGATGCATGGGGCTACATTAAACTTTCTCCTAAGTGGTAGTGAAATGAAAATCAATTCAAAAGATCATACAATGACTGTAATGTACCACCAACCACACATACAACAGTAGACTGTGTCTGAATTGAACATTACACCAGTGTAGGTATAAAAGCTGGATTCCGTACAATGTAACAATAGCACCACCACATGTGTCTGACTTTAACACTGTCATGTTGCACTTTATGGAGTATGACAGCATCACTGTTTGCTGAGAAGTACATGTTGGGAGGAGTGTCTGACAGGGATTTGGAGTCACATCTCAGTGTAAAATTGTCTCAAAAATATTATTTGAATGCATACACACTGAAGTTGCCTGCTGTCAGATGAGAACCCCTAAATATTGACTTTCATAAACTGGAGAACACAGTACTTAACATTACTGCCACAGCACAAATATGACTGAAATCATGCCAGGGTACACCTTATACATGATGACATGATCAGTGTATGTTACAAGAAGATGTCTGTGTCTGACATAGCTGAGGACTCACATGCTGTTCTAAATTTGTCACCATATTCATTTTTGAATGAACACACAACCAGCAGTTGACCCAAGTGAGACTAGAATCTCTACCAACTATTTACAGAACACAGTACTTGGCGCAAGTGCCACAGCACAAGCATGGCTTTTGGAGTGTCAGAATACACTTTATAGTTGATGACATTAGCAGTGTCTGGTGGGAAGAAGATGGTAGTAGGATTACTTCATATGTTGTTCTAAAATGGTCTTTTAAATGTGAACTAACTGAACACCAACACACACACACACACTCACAAGTTGCCCACAGTGAAACTAGAAGCCCTACCTAACTGTCTACAGAACAAAGTACTTAATGAAAGTGCCACAACACAAGTCTGGCTTTTTGATTGTCAGACAACACTTTATAGCTGATGACATCAGCAGTGTATATTTGTTAGAAGATATTTGGAGTGTGTATGAAATGGCTGGGTGGGCATGTGCGACTGTCAAAATAGTTGTTCTCTATGGGACTTCATTGCAGACAGTAGGATATATAATCCTGCTGTTATGACTACACACACACACACACACACACACACACACACACACACACACACACACACACACACACACACACACACACACACAGACACAAGTTAAAAATGTCATGGTTTATACATTCCTGTGTATAGACTGTCAATAAAGTATGAAGGCATCCCAGGTCAGAAAAAGCACCTTAAGTAGAGAAACATAATTGTCACTATATCCTCAGTCACATACATAATTCATGTGATATCCAGTGCTATATATATAGTTATTGGTATTTACAATTATCTTTAGATTGTTCTTTAGTTTTTAACATTGAGTAGAACAGCATTAATAACATATTGAGCATACTAGATTAGAACCCTGGCTCACCTGTATTGTGGGTATGAACTTATACTATTTTCCACAGAGAAGGAAACAGGTGTATTTTTTACAGTCATTGCTGCCCATAGTGCTTACCACAACTAAAGACTTGGTTGTCAGACATGCTCAGTAGTTATACATACACATTAAAGAATTGAGTGGTTAACCACATATGTATGTGACATGAAAGTTTAGAAAATAAATGTCTAACTGTAGAACCATAATTATACTGATACAAACAGACATATGATATATATGGTATCGTGTATGCTCAATGCACCTGCTATACAGTTATTTTTATGTGTCATTATTTTTATATTGTGAATTCTTATATAAATTAAAGTAGAACAGCATTAATAAAACTTTTGAGTTTACTGGATTAGAATCATGTCTTACTTGTATTGTAACCCTTAACCTACACCTGCTGCTATAGGGAGATTAGACCCCTGGTTCACCTGTATTGTAGTCTTTAACTTACACCTGCTGCCACAGGGAGAACAAGGCAGCAGTTGTATATTTTCACATTCATTACTGTCTATGTGTGCTGACCACTGTACTATGCTGCTTAGTGTGTTTGTGCGGTGGAAAATCACACAAGTTGCAATGTATCTTTTTAGAAATTGACAACTCTGCCTATGGTCCACAGGTGTTCTGGAACTGCAGCTGTTCTGGAAGTTTGCTGACTGCCACAAAACACTGTTTATTCTTCTCTTATCTGTGCTGGACTCTCAGACATTCAGTATATACATCATTTTGTATCATTGTCCTTTAAATGTATGATAAAATGACATGACATTGAAAAACCCTTTTCAGCAAAGGCAGGAGATTTGGGCTATTAGTGAACAAAAATGCAAACTGTATGCTGTTCATTTCCATTTAAAAGCTTTCTATGGTTACTTCTACACTTTGTAAATGCATCAAGGTTGACAAACCCAAATGCAGGTGAGGTAATCTGAATTACTATTGTGTCTTCCTTCTTCCTCACACTAATCATTCACAGTTGTAATCCATTAGCAACTAACACTAAGGGATTGCCTACACTATGTTTACACTTGCTACATGAAGTCAAAATTTTGGCATTCAGAAATTCTAATGAGTTCACATCTCATTTGCATCTTCAACATACTCAGAGGTCTGAATCTACACTATAGAAAGGTAACCAGGTAGCTAAGGAACTTGAAGATGAGGAGACTTGTGCATTTGGAGAACACAGAAGATAGCTATTCCTTTTGATTTATCTGCAGAAAAGGCTTTTGATCTTGCAAAGGTATGATTGTATTTTTCAAATACATTCTAGATTTGTTAACATGTTACAAAGAAAAATTTTATATACGTGCATTAGAAAATGGAAATTTTATCTGTATGCACTTCCTATAGCTGGCACAAGCATTTTGGACAGACATTCTTGCTCAGATAGACTATTAACTTTCATCAAAAGTTTTATTGTTAAATTTAGTTATCTTACAATTTTTGTATGTTGCCAATGACACGCGGGTGATATGCTTCTAAGATGGCCCATAGACACCTCCAAGGAAGTGCTGGGCACAGTGAGAGTTAACTGGCAATCACATAAAATTGACTTTTCTGTTTAAAATGTGTACACATTTTGTGATAATTGTGTTGAAAGCATATATAAAAATTGAATTAAGTGGTATCCCTTGGTTTGTACAAACTTTCCATTTGTCTGTTTTTTGGAGGGTGGGGGAGCCAAGTACCATTTATGTGTTACCACAACAAAAGTTGTGTGTGTTTAAAGAGGTTTGCTATTGAAATTATGTAGTCATCATGTTATTCCATGGTAAACAATACATTACTAAAGTTGTATTCCTTTTTTTTGGACCAAATATTGGCTTGTGTGTGGGTGTGATATGGCACAACCACATAAACTTCAATTTTAATAACTGAAATATGTGTCTCCACTGCTTAATGTTGAAAATGTATATATATATATATATATATATGTGTGTGTGTGTGTGTGTGTGTGTGTGTGTGTGTGTGTGTGTGTGTGTAAGCAGGAATTTAATTATGTGATATTTATGTGTTGTATCCTGCTCTGATTTATGCCATGTAGGATTATGGCACTCAGGCATACAAATCCACATAAACCCCCTTTCAGTGACCCTGAAAATGACATCATCATGCAGGCATTCAGTCACTATGGCTCCTTTATGTTTGAGAGAGGACAAGGAGCTATGGCTGAGAGAATGCATATTTGTAACCAGATAGCCAGTGATGTGAATGCCATGGGGGGTCTACCAGGATTTATGATCAGGTGAATCACATGGCCACTGATATGATTTCATCAGCCCAGCAGAGAGCAGCTACAGTTGCCCATGAACAGCTGGCTACAGGGGGAAGCCTGCTTCAGTGGAAACTGCACACCAACATGTGATTCATGTCAGTTTTGGTGTTTCTGGAAGGACAGGTATGCACCAGGTGGAGGTTCCAAGTAAGATTACATATGTCAAGGTGTAAGGTTTGGCTGTATAGTAAAATAAAGAAAAATCACGTCTGCTTTACATGCAGAAGGTCCTGGGTTCTTGGGGTTGGGAGGGTGGCCTAATGATTAAGGTGCTTGCCTTACAAACACAAGGTACAGAGTTTGAGTCTCACAAGGGATAATTGGCTAGGCTTACAATGGCTCGCAAGGGCAGCTAACCTAGTACTAACCTATGAACTAACCTATGAACCTATGAACCAAAAAACAATAATACTGCAAGGTGTTTTTTTTTTAATCTCAGATATTAGACAGGTGGAGGGTGACACTCTTGATCAGGGTAGTGTGGTTACTGTGGCTTCAGTGCTGGTTGACTCTGGTCATAACCAAAGTATGGGCAAGGTACCAGCAGGAGGGTTGTTAGGGGTGCTTGGAGGAGGCCTGATGTCAACCCTCCACCTGATTCTGGTGTGTCATGTCACTCAACGTATGTTTAGGGCCATCATGGAGGCACAGGCACATTCCACTAAAGCCTCTGAAGACACGCTTGTAGATGTGGCTCAGACTGACATGCATGACTGCTTCTACCATGTGGACGATTCAATGGATCAGATGGATGAAACTATCGAACGATCTGTGATGGAACATAACATAAGATACTTAATCACACATTTTTGTTCATTACACAAGGGCTTTAGGTGGACGTGTCAGCCAAGTTTCAGTTAAAATTATTGTTAATAGACATACAGGCAGAATTTGTGTATTCAGTGTCCCCATGTGATAGCAGTTGTGATGATTGCATCCCTAACTTGCTTTATTTCTTCCAGTGTGTCATGTCAATCAACATATGTTTAGGGCCATCATGGAGGTACAGGCACATTCCACTAAAGTCTCTGAAGACATGCTTGTAGATGTGGCTCAGACTGAAATGCATGACTGCCTCCACCATGTGGCCAATTCAATGGATTGGATGAACACCACTATGGAACGATCTGTGATGGAACATCTGCTGGGAGGAGGACAGCATCCACATGGAGATAGGTCAGCATCATTATCTGATGTTAGCCAATGTGGCCATACCTGATCACACTTCCATGGTGGCACTAATTCAACTGCTCCATCAGTGACTGACATGTCCACACCCAGACATGGTATTCCATGGGGTCATGGTCCTGGGTGTACTCTTAAAGTTAACTCATACAGCAGATATCAGTCACATTCAGGTAACAGCAGCACATCTGACCATGGGCATGGACATGCTGGTGCAACTCCTGGCGGAGCCAGTTCTCACAGTCAGGAGCAGCGACGATGAACTGCCACCTTTACCATGCACAGCTCACACCTTTCCAACATACCAGGATGTAGAGATAGTACAGAGCTTGGCTGTGGTCTTGCAGGCACTTACAAACCATTTTTAACTCGACTGCCCAGACACACACACACACACACACACACACACACACACACACACACACACACACACACACACACACACACACATATAACAGTTACATGGGTCATTTGCGAGACTTACAGCTCATTCTGTCTCTGTGGCCATTTGATATTTTATCCAAATTTCTGTCTGCCTGACTGTCTTACTTACATGCACTCATTACCTTTTGTTTCAGCTTTGACCTCCGGCCACCCTCTTCCCGTCCACACACACAGAACACCTTGTGCAAATGATGATAACTGTGCCACCTCCTTGATTATCTACCTTTTGGATTCAGAGATACATAAGTCTTTTGTCTGATGCCCAGGGTGCATAGCTGACTAAGTGCTTGTCATATATGTGTTTGTGATGCTCTTTTTGAAAACTGTACTGCTTTCTTACATGTTTTTGTAATGTATGTATCTTTGATGCCTGGGGCCTATTAGTTGATAGTGAACACATCTATTGACATAAGTTAGTGCTGTCACATATTGATGTCATTGCTGTATAAATCACCCACCTTCTACTTAGTTATGCAAGGATCTGCATATTCATAAGCCAATTTATTTTCCTATTTCAGGCTCAACACTTACTCTGATAGTCTGGCAGTTTCAACTGTTTTAATTCAGGGCTAACTCTGTATGATGCCATTACATAGGTAAGTACGGGTTGCGAGCTTTGCCTGGCATCCATGTTACTGCATGTGTGTGTGTGCATAGTATGACAGTTTTATCCCCTTAGATGGTGAGCATGTGTGCTATCCATTGCCTCTTGACCAGGGTGAGGGCATATTGTGCATGGGTAAGTACAGGTTGCGAGCTTTGCCTGGCATCCATGTTACTGCATGTGTGTGCATAGTATGACAGTTTTTATCCCCTTAGATGGTGAGCATGTGTGCTATCCATTGCCACTTGACCAGGGTGAGGGCATATTGTGCATGGGTAAGTACAGGTTGCGAGCTTTGCCTGGCATCCATTTTACTGTATGTGTGTGCATAGTATGACAGTTTTATCCCCTTAGATGGTGAGCATGTGTGCTATCCATTGCCTCTTGACCAGGGTGAGGGCATATTGTGCATGCCTATGTCAATGTACACCCACAGCTGCTGGCGGTTCTCACTCTGACTCATCACCTGTGTGTGGCTGTGGTGACCTTGCCAGTGATGGTGGGATGTATACCCCTTCCTTTTGGTGATCCTGCTGAAGCTGTTTTCTCAGGATAATGTTGTGGAGGATTGCACAGATAGTACAATTTCAGCACAAGTACAGGAATTGTACTGCAGGACACCCCCTAATGTATCCAGAACCATGCCTTCAGCAGCAAAAACACACACTCTATGATATTTCTTGTTTTCCTCATTATAGCATTCTTTGGTGGTTGTGTTTGCATTTCTGATGGGCATCACCAGCCACAGCTCAAGTGCATACCCTGCATCCCTCAGTAAATGACCTTGTGGGATATTCCCCCCAGAAACCTCTGATACAGTTGAGAGTTGTGCCAGATATGGGAATCATGGTAACTGCCTGGGTTGCCAGTACACACATTCAGGATAATTGCCTTAGTGTGTTACACATTACCTGGCAGTTAGTTCCCTGTTCCCCAGGTGGTGCTTTTATTTCAATGTGTGTGTGTGTGTGAGTGTGTGTGTGTGTGTGTGTGTGTGTGTGTGTGTGTGTGTGTGTGTGTGTGTGTGTGTGTGTGTGTGTGTGTGTGTGTGTGTGCAGTCTATAGCACCCTGTACTTCAGGGAAGTGTGCTACAGAGTAGAGATCCTGCATAGCTGTAATTCTGTCCTCAGGTGTATGGGGAAAATGTATGTAGTCACTGGCATGTTGTAACATAACATTCAGGAACTGATGTAGGATCCTGGATGCTGATGCCTGTGACACCCCCAGCATACCCTCTGTTGGTCTCTGGAAGGTTAGCTAATATTCTAAGCGGGACACATACCTCTCAGTTGAGGATGACGGAGGTTGCAGAGTTCCAGTAGTGTGTCTCTATCCACCCTGCAGCACTGTTCAATTTCCATCTCATGCAGACCATGAAAAGTTAATTGGGGTCTAAACACCTTTCTCTTTCTTGGTCGAGGTCTATTAGCAGCAGCAGCTGCACAGACTTGGGCCTGTTCCACATACACTTGTATAAGAATAACAGCAGCCCCTAACATTGTTTCCATATAGAGTAGTTTATTTGGCTGTATCCCAGTAGGTTTTGGAGTTAGCAGGCAAAACCTACACTGGGTTTATATGATTGCTTTATAGCTTGTTGAATAACTCCTCCATCTTGGATTGGTTGATTAGCAAACAATTAATTTGCTTATGCAGTAATTAACATGCCACGATGTTTATCATGTTCGCATGGCTCTACATGGTATGTACAGCTGCTTATTGAATAAAAAACAGCATCTTATTGTATGCAGATTGCACCATGGCATGCACACAGTTTTAGCATGCTGTGTAGACTTTATTGAATCCAGCCCAAAGTCTTTTCAACATGCTATGTTATTTATTTTACGTATATCACCCATGAATTTTTCTGAATTTGAAAAAGTCTCAAAAATTAATTCACAAAAATCTTCTGACCCCAGATGTATTGAAGCTCTTATGTCCCTTATACTACACCTAATGGTAATATACTATTGCAGATAATATTACACATGTATAATTGCACTGGATTTGCTTCTTATTCTTACTGCTGGTCTCTTTTTCTGAAGCTGTGGCACTTCCTCTGCAAACAAACTCCTTTGTTCATGTTGTATACTGCTTCTTATTACTTGTCTTAGAGCACCGATATATGGTTTTATCTTTACTTCATTTCTACCATCCATAGTATGCAGTTGTAGAGGTATAGTCTTAAAACTCCATCAGCCAAATATGCCTCTCTACTTTCAGCCTTTGTAATCTGTTTCTCTGACAAAGTATCAGCTCCATTATCAGAGTGTTCCTGCATAGCTCACTCCATCACAGCACTCTAGCTCGCCTCCTCACCTTAATTTGGTTCTCTTTCCTATATTATGCTCTCCAGTATCGTTGTATCCAAACCTCCACTCTCCAACTCCATAACTAGGATTTCATCTTACTGTGATTATTCTCTCCATAACTGTAGCAGCAATGTTTACTTTTTCCTCCATCTTGGAATTCTCCAGGCACTAATGACAGCCTTCTGGCATCACCTAGTGCACAGAAAAGAGTAGAGTATGTTCCCTTGTGCTCTGGCCAAATTTCCCAAGTCAGTATGAATACAACGTCAAGCCTCCTCTGAAAAGAAACCATTGGCCTAATTTAACTAACCCATCAGTTGCTTATGCAATGGTTCTCATAAGCATGTTGACAAATGTGCATGTCATTATGAAATTATTTGCACGTGATGTATACTGCCCAATTCTCCAGTAGTGCAACTGTACTTTATAAGTTTCTGAGTCAACCTCACCCTGAGCATCCGTCTCACTGTGCTAATTCATGTAACACTGTGTGAGGTTTTTTTGAATATCACTCTTCTCTGAGAAGTCACTTCATAGCATTCTCTTTACCTTTCCTTCTGGAATTCTTTTGATAATTTTTAAATATATGCACATATTTTCCTCATTAGAGTTATAACCACCTCTTAAACATTAATTGATACTATATGTTTGCTAGCAATACTTAAATTAGCCTAGCTGTGAGGCATAAACTCTTTTGTAGCAATAATATGGTTTTTATCTGCTATATAAAAAGACTTCTTTCTGCTAAATGTGAAATTACTTAGCATGATGGTTGAGTTGTGGAAGCTTACAACTGTATTACTGGTGATGACGGTTATGAAAATAAGATGATATTATGTCTGTACTGACAACCGGATTACGTACTGCTGTTAATGATGTTTTACTTTTACTAAACAACATCTAAGTATGTATATATGTGTGATACACCTCGTGGCCTGAGGTGTAGCTGAAAATAATTATTGCACCAGTTATTCTACCCATTTAATGAGTAAATTAAATAAAGACATATTCCTTAGCACTTACTCCACGCTAAATAACTATAGTCAAAGCCATTAAGGCTAGGATGCTGTAGTAAATCTTAAACATAAAATTTAGTTTGCATCAAGGCTAGGATAATGTAACATGCCATGGATTTCACATAAAAAAATCTACAGATGCCATTTATACTTCAGACAGCTGATGAGGTGGACAGAGAGAACATTAAAAACACTGCAAGTTATAATCAGCATACATTTATCTTTTTTATATAATACTCAACAATTTATACTTGTAAAATGTACCAAAACAGCACTCCACCTCTAATGAAAGCACTAGTTTACATTAAGTAAACATAAAAAAAAAACAATATATATATATCTAACATTTGTTAACCGAGAAAGTCTGATTTGTAGCAAAGGTAATTGTCAGCGAAGGCCCAGGGAGAATTATTCCAGACGCATGTCTTTGTAATATGGGAGGAAACTAGAGCACTCAGAGGAAACCCACACAAATGCAGGGAGGACACGCAGACTCTACACAGAAGGCAGCCCAGCTGAGAATTTAACCGGAGAACCTCTTGCTGTGAGGTGACAATGTTACCACTACACCACTGCGCTGTATAAAGTTCATCAACTCAATTCTTGAGATTACAAAGGAAAGTGAAACAACACCTACAAGTAGAGGAATAAACATAACTAACAAATACAATACTACTCCCAATAAATGCAAGAAAGAGCCGAGACATTTACCAACACTCATATATGAAAAGAATACCCTCTCTGAGTTAAATTAACTATCTTATTTAAAGTAATACAAAACACACTATAGATTGGAATGCCTAAGTTATTTGTCAAATATTGCACTTGAGTGGGTTAAATAATTCTTACTCTGGATATAATATAGCAATAACCCATGCCTGGGTGTGGGTAATGCTGGATTTACCCACGGTTGGTGTGGTTTGGTCATGAGGGTGAAGCCCGAGTGGCCAAACAAAGCCAACCGTGGGTAAATCCAGCATTACCCTCACCCAGAAGTGGGTTATTGCTATTATACAATGATATTTTTTAAGAAAAAAAATAATTACTTTTCTTAAATAATGGCATTGTATAATGCCTCCTTGCTGCCCTTCTGCAGCTGTCTGGTATTCTGCGGCAGTTCTGATGTACTGCGCATGCATACGCCTATGCAGTATGTCAGAGCTGTGGGCAAAAGCAACGGAGAAAGCAAGATCTCCATTGCTTATTTTAAAGGTGACTCACTATGTTAGACCCATTTAACATAGCGAGACAATTTTGAAAAAAGCAACGGAGAAAGCAAGATCTCTGTTGCTTTTTACAAACTGTTTTGCTATGTTAAATGGGTTTAACATAGCGAGCCAGCTTTAAAATAAGCAACAGAAATCTCCAATGCTTATTTTAAAGCTGTCTCGTTATGTTAGACCCATTTAACATAGCAAGACAGTTTTGAAAAAAAGCAACGGAGAAAGCAAGATCTCCATTGCTTTTTACAAACTGTTTTGCTATGTTAAATGGGTTTAACATAGCGAGACAGCTTTAAAATAAGCAACAGAAATCTCCGTTGCTTATTTTAAAGCTGTCTCGTTATGTTAAACCCATTTAACATAGCGAGACAGTTTTGAAAAAAAGCAACGGAGAAAGCATGATCTCCATTGCTTTTTACAAACTGTTTTGCTATGTTAAATGGGTTTAACATAGCGAGACAGCTTTCAAAAAAAGCAACAGAGAGTCCGTTGCTTTTTTTAAAGCTGTCTCACTATGTTAAACTTGTTTATCATAGTGAGGCAGTGTTGCTGTAAGAGTTATAGTAATGGAAAAAGTCTGGGCGACTGGACCTTTTTCCATTACTATAACTTGGATTTACAACATGCACGCTGACCAATCAGCGTGCACATTTTTGAATATTAATGGGGGGTTGTTGTATAATAAATAAATATTACACTTAGTTGGAATATATGTAAGTATATATTGCACAAATAAATAAACTTATTATGTGTCCAGACCCGTGGGACTAGTGCCCAAGTTCAGAAGTCTAATCACTGTAGGGTAGAAACTGTTACTGAATGTTTTAACTTGACTTACTACCGCTTCTTCCCCTCTACCAATGTGGTGTTCATAAGTTCATAGGTTCATACTAGGCTATCTGCCCTAGGGCATTTATAAGCCTAGCCAGAGTTGTGTGGCTTTCACCACCCCTTAGGTTGAAGAATACTATACCCATTAGTTTTCTGTGCCTCTGTCCAGCAGTGATACAGAGATGATCCCCGGGGTAAACCTACGATCTCCCATCCACTGGTCAAGATTCCTCTTGAACAGAGCCAGCGAGGTGCTCTGTCTCACATGGACCGGGATTCTGTTCCACAGCATAAGGAGTCTCTGGGTGATGAATCTGTCCCTCCAGCACGTCCTATTTATATCTGTGTTGAGGTTTAAGTCTCTTGCTCTTGTGGCTCTGGTGGATTTGGATTTTTTGAGGTGGAGCATGTCCATTAATTCCGGGTTGGACATGGCCTTGTATGTCAGGCACAGGTCACCTCTGAGCAGACGGTATGAGACTGAATAGAGCTGGAGTTTCTTCAGTCGGGCAGCATATGGCATATTTTTGAGCCCCTTTATCCTTTTGGTGAGGAACTTTTGGGGTCTTTCCAATTGCTGCAGGTGTCGGGTAAGATACATTCCGAATGGGGCATTGTACTCAATCATTGGTCTGATAAGTGAAGAGTACAGGGGAACAATGACCTCCCTTGATCCCTTCATAATCAGGTGGGCAATGTAGAAGGTCCTCCTAACCACTTTGGCAATGTGAGTGTCAAAAGAAAGGTTACTGTCAACTTGGGTCCCCAGGTCCCTGATAACCTCTTCTGTGCTTAATGGTTTGCCACCTATGTGGTAACTTGGGGTTACCTTGTTTTTACCAAAGGGTATGACTATACATTTTTTGGCATTTAGCTTAAGGCCATGGCTCTGGCACCAGTTATCCGTTTCTGTGAGACCTCTCTGAAGGATATCTGTGTCTGATGGATTTTCAACTATGGCGCCCAGTTTGCAGTCATCTGCAGACTTTGTCAGCCACAATCCTCCTATGTTTGCCTGCACTTCTGAAAAGTAGATGCCGAACAAGAGGGGGCCCAGGACTGAGCCCTGTGGGACACCGCTTGTGACCGGCTTGGAGTCTGACATGGCACCAGCAACTCTAACCCTGTGGGTTCTGTCCTTGAGCCAGTTTGCAACCCATCTTGTGACATATGGGTTTATATTTAAGCTGGTGAGCTTTTCTATGAAACCCGAGTGGAGTATTGTGTCGAAAGCTTTTGCAAGGTCAAGGTAGGCTGTGTGAACTGCCTTACCCTCATCAATGGCCTTGGTGACTGTTTCAAAAAAGTCAACCAAGTTCAAGAGGCATGATCTGCCCTTGACAAAGTCGAATTGGGTAGGATTCAATGTCTGTAGGTCCCCTATGTCTTTATTTATGAGTTCCATTATGATCCTCTCCATAGCTTTGCAGACCAGGCTTGTTAAGCTTATGGGGCGGTAATTACCAGGGTCCGTAGAAGCACCGCCTTTGTGGAGTGGGACCACAGTTGCCGTACGCCACTCTTTGGGTACGTATCCTGTGGTAAGGCTAAGATTAAACAGCAGCCTTATGTGTGGGTTTAGTTCCTCATTGAGTTCGTGTAGCACACAGCCGGGGACACCATCCGGTCCCATTGATGCTGTGTTTTTAGCTTTTAGAGAGAGTAGCTCTCACCTGGGCATTTGAGATGATTGGGAGGCTACACTCTGCTGGGGTAGATATTTCTCCTTTTGGGGGGGAGGGAGGGGAAAAATTTTCACTGAACCTGTCTGCCAGTATGTTTGCAATGTCTGTGGGTTCAGTGATTTTTGTATCATTTTGGACTAATTCTGAGCATATCTGGGAGTTTTCACTCAGATTTCTAACATAGCTAAAGAAGGCCTTATGATTGTCTTTTGAGTCCTTGGCGATTTTTCTCTCAAAGTTGGCCTTGGATGATTTTATGAGTGATCATAGTTATTTACTAGTATTGATCAGAGATGTCTTCCCTTTTAGGGATTTTTCTCTATCTTGTAGTAGCTTTCTCCTCTTGTTGTAAAGTTTGTTTATGGCTGGGGTCCACCAGATCGGGCGCTTGCCTTTGGTGGAAAGGGTCTTGATTTTATTTGGGATTGCTTGATCCATGCAATCCTGGAGGTGCTCGTAGAAAGCATTTGTAAGGGATTCAGCAGCGTGGGTTGTGGTTTCCAATGGCTCAGGGGCCTTGAAGGATACCACACCAGTCTTAAGAAGTGTGAAGTTGGCTTTTGAGAAGTTCTTCACTGTGGTCTTTTTTGTTGGGGGTGGGGGCGGGATGTGAATCTCCAGTGAGATTAGTTTATGGTCTGATCTCACCAATGAGGGATATACTTCCGGTGTGGAGCATTTTGTCCCCATGTTTGTGATGATCAGGTCTAGTATATTTTCACCAATTGTGGGAATGGTGACAAGTTGTTCCATAGCATTTGAGTTTATGAACTCCAGGAACCATTGGGCTAGGGTATTGGGGCTTGAGTAATGTTCCCAGTCTATGTTTGGGTAGTTGAAGTCACCCAATATGATGGTGTTTGGAGAGACATTTATACTCTCCAGTGTCTTCAGGAAGGCTGTGTGGGGTTCCTGAGTTTGAGAGGGTTGCCTTTAACATGCTACAAACTGTAGAGCAGTTTTGCCTATGGTTAATTGCACCTGAATGGTCTCTGATGCTTCGTGAGTTGCCACCAGCCTGGAGGTGTGGGTATCCTTGATAAATATGGATACACCCCCTTTTGTGGTACGGTCCGGGTTTTGGGGCCGGAACGCATGATATGAGGTAAAACCTGATAGTGCCGGGGTGCTCTCAGGAGCCTTGAACCAGGTTTCAGTCACAGCACAGACATCGATGTTCTCCATACTGAGGAGGGCTTCGAGGGCGTGCATCTTGAGATTTAGACTTCTGGCATTGAGCAGCATTACCCTCAGTTTTTTTCCATTATTGTTTTCTAGGGCGGTGGGTTTAGATTTTGAGCCTTGTCTAAAAAAGGCACTATGGGGGTGGTAAGAGCCTTTGCCAATATCCGGAAACCCAGGGGTGACAGGTGCAAGCCATCCCTTGCGATGCAGCGTGGCTTGTCAAGCATGTCATTCCAGGCAGACAGACATTGGATCCCCTTAGAATGACACCAGAAATTAAGCCAATTATTAAAACTGATCATTTTGTCTCTGCATTGTGGCATCATTCTTGGTGAAGGTAGGATACTGCTCAGGGTCAGGGTCATACCAGCCTGGGCTACATAATCTGAGAGCTCCTTTATGTCTCTTTTCATGTAGTCCAGGGAGGTACGTCTCAGGTCATTCAGGTCATTCATGGACAATGACTGAGTCATACTTGTACTTGCTGTGGAGTGACCTGAGTGCTTGTGTTATGTGGCTGATTCTAGCGCCCGACAGGCAGCTTACTGTGACCCTCTCCTTGTTCAGTCTGGTGAGTGGGACGTCAGTGTGTCTGACTATGGAGTCACCTATGACAAGTGTGTCTGGCATTGTGTTTGGCCTTAAGGGCTGTGACTGATTTGCACACTGACTCTGTGATCTATGTGTTGCTTGTGTTATGTCATGAGGTGGCAGTTGTTTGGGTGTCTGCTTTGGAGGCCTCTGCTGTTTTGGTAGATTTTTGATCAGTGCCTCCAGTATGTCTTTGTGTGTTTATGTGTTTGATTTGTAGTTGTGATAGTTCTATGTGAGACTGGGTTTATGGTGTGTGTGGTTACCTGCTCCTCCTGTCTGGTTTTGCCAGTCCTGAGTTGAGAGAGCTCAGCCTCCAGTTTGGCTATATAGTTGCATCTCTCGCATGTATTTGTGTTTTGTGGGAGGAGGAGAGGGTTGTCTGTGTACATGAGGCAATTGTAACATTGCCTCAATATTCCCAGATTCACCAGCTGAGCAGGAGAGGACGCTAGCAACTGACCCTTTGACATGCTAGAAGAAATGAAAACGTTTTCTGTGTAACTGAGTCAGAAAGGACCTATAGGGAAGTGGGTACTCAAGGGGGTTTTAAGCTAGTGAAGTACTTTGTATAATATAGAAGTGCTTTACCTGACTAAAAAATGCTTTAGGAACAAATGCTGAGCTTTACAGATAGAGAATAGACTGTTTAGATTACAAGTAGAGCAGTTCTAAGGGAAAAAATGAAGAGAAGACTTTACGGAGCCAGAAATAGTTTAACCTTGTTTAACCAGCGCTGCCCGATGGTGCTCTAGTGGCAACTCGGCGCTAAATGCAGAAAAGGCAATAAGCCAGTAGTACAGGCTAGCACACTTTAGTGGGCAGCCAAACAATTAAATTAAACAGCAAACAAACACTTTTCGACTTGAATTAGACTAATTTCACTTCATATGCAACAAGTTCACTTACTCTACAACATAATGCAGCATATCAGGCATGGCGGACAACAACAGACTTTTGCATACAAGGCAAACACAATCAACGTTATACTTAAAGAACCATAAAATAAAATAACAGCAATAAGCGTTTAGACTACTAGCAATCTAAAGCAGCAAGGTAACAGTATCTGGTTCAGTTACTGGCATCAAAAACATCGTAAGGCCAACTAGAAATCCGTGGTATATGGAGCTTACCAGAGTAAGCGTTAGGACAGGGCGCAGCCAGGGACCTGGAAGGTGGAATATAGAAAATGGCGTTACAGGAAGGGTATAAGTAACCTCACAGAGGTGGATAGGGTGAAAATGCTTGCAGGAGAAAGAGGGAAGGCGGGACTAAGGAAAAAGGGGAGTATGGACAGAAAAAGACGGGGCAGATTGAGAAAATACGTAAGGGGCAGGGTGGAAAAGAGAATAATTAAAAGAGGATAGGTAGAGATAACATTGATTTGGGTAGATAGAGAAACAACAGGAGGTGTAGTGTCAGAATTGAGGTGAGACACAACAGAGGTGTAGAGCGGAGACAATCAGAAATGCTGGTAGGTATGGCAGGAGCATAAGTAAACATAAAAAAAAAACAATATATATATATTTAACATTTGTTAACCGAGAAAGTCTGATTTGGAGCAAAGGTAATTGTCAGTGAAGGCCCGGGGAGAATTATTCCAGACGCATGTCTTTGTAATATGGGAGGAAACTAGAGCACTTATGTCTGTGTGCATCAACTCAATTCTTGAGATTACAAAGGAAAGTGAAACAACACTTACAAGTAGAGGAATAAACATAACTAACAAATACAATACTACTCCCAATAAATGCAAGAAAGAGCAGAGACATTTACCAACACTCATATATGAAAAGAGTACCCTCTCTGAGTTAAATTAACTATCTTATCTAAAGTAATACAAAACACACTATAGATTGGAATGCCTAAGTTATTTGTCAAATATTTAGTGGGTTAAATAATTCTTACTATGGATATAATATAGCATAACCCATGCCTTGGTAATGCTGTTGCACGTTGGTGTGGTTTGGTCATGAGGGTGAAGCCAGTGGCCAAACAAAGCCAAGTAATCATACCTCACAAAGTGGTTATTGCTATTATATATATTTTTAAGAAAAATAATTACTTTTCTTAAATAATGGCATTGTATAATGCCTCTGCTACCTTCTGCAGCTGTCTGGTATTCTCGGCAGTTCTAATGTACTGCATGCATGCTATGCAGTATGTCAGAGCTGTGGGCAAAAGCAACGGAGAAAGCAAGATCTCCATTGCTTATTTTAAAGGTGACTCACTATGTTAGACCCATTTAACATAGAATTGAAAACACGGAGAAAGCAAGATCTCTGTTGCTTTAAACTGTTTGCTATGTTAAATGGGTTTAAAAGAGCCACTTTAAAATAAGCAACAGAAATCTCATGTTTTAAAGCTGTCTCATGTTGACCCATTTAACATACAGAATTAAAAACGGAGAAAGCAAGATCTCCATTGCTTTTACAAACTGTTTTGCTATGTTAAATGGGTTTAACATAGCAGTAAAAAACAAGGAGTCCGTTGCTTTAAAGTGTCTCACTATGTTAAACTTGTTTAACATAGTGAGATTGAGAGTTATAGTAATGGAAAAGTCTGGGCGACTGGACCTTTTCCATTACTAAATTACGCTGACCAATCAGCTACATTTTGAATATTAATGGGGGTCGTTGTATAATAAATAATACACTTAGTGTGGATATACTGTGAAGTAGGATACTTAGGGTCGGGTAACCATGGACATAAGGAGCTCTTTATGTCTCTTTTCTGTAGTCCGGAGGTCGTCTCAGGTCATTCAGGTCATTCATGGACAATGACTGAGTCATACTTGTACTTGCTGTGGAGTGACCTGAGTGCTTGTGTTATGTGGCTGATTCTAGGCCCGACAGGCAGCTTACTGTGACCCTCTCCTTGTTCAGTCTGGCGAGTGGGACGTCAGTGTGTCTGACTATGGAGTCACCTATGACAAGTGTGTCTGGCATTGTGTTTGGCCTTAAGGGCTGTGACTGATTTGCACACTGACTCTGTGATCTATGTGTTGCTTGTGTTATGTCATGAGGTGGCAGTTGTTTGGGTGTCTGCTTTGGAGGCCTCTGCTGTTTTGGTAGATTTTTGATCAGTGCCTCCAGTATGTCTTTGTGTGTTTATGTGTTTGATTTGTAGTTGTGATAGTTCTATGTGAGACTGGGTTTATGGTGTGTGTGTGTTACCTGCTCCTCCTGTCTGGTTTTGCCAGTCCTGAGTTGAGAGAGCTCAGCCTCCAGTTTGGCTATATAGTTGCATCTCTGCATGTATTTGTGTTTTGTGGGAGGAGGAGAGGGTTGTCTGTGTACATGAGGCAATTGTAACATTGCCTCAATATTCAGATTCACCAGCTGAGCAGGAGAGGACGCTAGCAACTGACCCTTTGACATGCTAGAAGAAATGAAAAGTTTTCTGTGTAACTGAGTCAGAAAGGACCTATAGGAAGTGGGTACTCAAGGGGTTTTAAGCTAGTGAAGTACTTGGTATAATAAACAAGTCCTTTACCTGACTAAAAAATGCTTTAGGAACAAATGCTGAGCTTTACAGATAGAGAATAGACTGTTTAGATTACAAGTAGAGCAGTTCTAAGGGAAAAATGAAGAGAAGACTTTACAGCCAGAAATAGTTTAACCTTGTTTAACCAGCTGCCGATGGTGCTCTAGTGGCAACTCGGCGCTAAATGCAGAAAAGGCAATACGTCAGTAGTACAGGCTAGCACACTTTAGTGGGCAGCCAAACAATTAAATTAAACAGCAAACAAACACTTTTCGACTTGAATTAGACTTATTTCGACTAAAATGTAGTTTTAAGTGCAGATAATAAAAAATGCAGTAAATAACTATGAAAACAGTTAAAGCTTGCTCTAGGTAAGCAGTAGAAGGTAAAACAAATATGAAAAACAGCAGGATAGTTAATCAGGAAAGCAGTCGCTTTTTTCAGTTCTCTGTAGCCAGGAAGACTCAGCAGGACCACGTGGAGCTGTGTCTGAGCAATATGGCTTCAAAAAAATGCCAGACGCAGATTTTAACCAGGGAACTTCAAAAGAGCTAGAAATGGTCCAAAATGACCAATGGTTACTTTTGATGCTGAGGTCACTTCCCTCAAGGACAGGTAGCTATTAAGCTCCACTCCACTGGTGAGCTAAGAAACTTCCTTCTATCCAAGTAAGGCAATGGACAACACAGGAACTACAACACAGCCCAGGATACAGCAAGGCCTGTAAACTGGTCTAACTAGTTTAGGAGAGGCAGGAAAACAAGGAATATTTTTTAAGGTTTTCGTTTTTAAATAGAAACACAACAAATGCAGGAAAGGCAATAAACTGTTTACAGTGAGCACACTTTAGTGGGCAGCCAAACAATTAAATTAAACAGCAAACACTTTGGACTTGAATTGGCTAATTTACTAAAATGTACTTTTAAGTGCAGATAACAAATGCAGTAAATAACTATGAAATAGTTAAAGCTTGCTTAGGTAAGCAGTAGAAGGTAAAACAAATATAAAACAGAGGATATAATCAGGAAAGCAGTAACTTTTTCAGTTGTCTGTAGCCAGGAAGACTCCAAGTCAGAGACTGTACTGAGCAATATGGCTTCAAAAAATGCCAGAGGCAAATTTTAACCAGGGAACTTCAATAGAGCTAGTGTAACCATTAATGACATGTTAAGGGCTCTTCTCTTCATCCTTTTGAAAATCTACTTTTTCTTGTAAATTTTTGCTGTTATCATTGCTGATTTTATATCAATTGTTAATTTTCATTAGTGCATGATTATATGATACTTTGTACTATATTTCTTATATGACATGAATGTACGTAGTTATTTATTCAAATTCTCATTGCTGCTATAAAACTCTGTAATCTGTTCTTTGCACGGAGCTTTTCTCCTTGGGTCTCCACTGAAAATGGGCAACCAGCCCAGTGGACTAACCTGGTTAACAAAAGACAAGTAAATAAATAATCAAAATATATATATATATATATATATATATATATATATATATATATATATATATATATATATGTATATGTATGGTTCCACTTCATATCATTATCATTTCATCAAATTTCAAATCATGGAGACCAAATGAATCATTTTGATATTCATCGAGATCTCAAATCACTGAAAACTATAGCAACTAGAAATAACATTCAACAAAGTTTTATACTTTATGCAGGAGGCAAACCCTGATTTTTGGGCTCCACACACCCGAAATAATATACCAACTCAGTTTGCACTACAGTGGGGAAAAGGTAATTTCTAACCCCAGTATCATGGAGTTGGCATATTTAATTTATGGGGGTGTGGGGGATGAGCCCCCATTATTAGGCTTGCAGGAGTGGCCAATTCCACAAACTTAGTAAAATGCGTTTGGGATGTTATTTCTAGTCTCTTTATAGTTTTCAGTGACTTGAGATCCGATGACATGTCAATTTAAATGAGTTTCAAGATTCAGTCTCATAGATTTGAAATCATGAAATGATAATTTGATGACATGAAGTGGAACCATATATATATATATATATATAAATATGTACAAATTGAGACCAGAAGAGAGGCCCACTGGAGTTCAGTACGTCTCCAGCTGCAGTGGTACAGAAAAATTAACTATCCAGGGGTGGGGTTGCCCTTCACCTGCAGTGTCAGGCCTCATAACATCCACTGGCAGTCTATTATTTCCCTCTTATGTCCACCCTTTGAAGCATTATTGCTTGCACAGATTTTTTAAACTTTTGAATTTAATTTTGATCTGGACTCTTTTATAAGAAACTAAAACAGGGTAACTCAGAAAATTCCTGCACCATAGCCTAAAATAATTATACATAAATGTGTGTGGGTAAATAATTGCATGCCCTAGGTTTTTTTTCTTATTTGCAGGCATTTTGTTGCAATTACTAAATATTAATAGCTCATTTTCATAGGCTACTCCCTAAAAAAGATTCCATAGTTCATAACTGGTGATAACGACTCAGCTGAAAAAAATGTAAACATGCAACAGTGTTCTAGTGTGCTTCAAACGGTTTAATTATACTAATATTTGACAGGTGAGGAAATGACACTAAAAAGGGGCATTTGTAATTAATGATTGAATTAGTAGATAAAGATGCAAACAGCTGAATATGTACTGAATCAAGGCATTGTATTTTGCTAATGGAATAAATAATAGAAGTTTACATTTCTTACCTTTGGCCACGGACGAAGAATCTCTGTGTTGTCCATGTCATCATATCCATAATCGATCTGAATTCCACACCAGTACCAATCAGCGTCTTGTAATTTTAATGGGCGTATAGTTACTTTTATTTGGTTATCTGTAGGTTTGTCTTCAATTGTTACCCTGCCATCATCTGTAGAACTGATGTGATTTGTTTGAATTACTATGTTGCAGTAAATCCAGTTAGATCCACGACACCAGTATTTTATGTTGCTCTTGTGCTCAGCTTTATAAGAGCAAATTATTTCAAGTTGTTCACCTTCAAATTTCTGAAATGATTTTGCCACCTTCATACTTCTGGTTTCTAAAATGAAGAATAAATAAATAAACAAACAAACAAACAAATTACCTTACAGTCACTTGTCTGTAAAAGGAGAGCTTGTATTTGCTAAATCATTTCATAAAGTGTTTCATTTTACAAGCTGATGTGTGCTTTTCTTAGTGCTGGGGAAACATTTTTTTTATTTTTCAAAACAGGTTTATTGTTTTAACATATAAGAGAAATATCATAACAATTTTATACAAGTAATTAAAAATAGGTATTATTATAATATTCAGCAAAACAACTAAAGTATTTACAAAGACATCCACTACAATCAGATCAATTAATTAAACTAAAATACCATGCTATTGAAATTAACATTTTTTTAACAAATTTTGTAAATTATCCCATACAATATAATAAGATGTTTTTCTATTTGTTCTTGTCCTAATTGTGTTTATTTCCATATGGCACACTATATTCATACACATTTTTAAATTATTGAACGAAGGAGGTGTATCTGAAATCCAATTTCTAGTTATTATTTTCCTAGCCCTTTGCCAGGAATAGACCATAACAAGGGAAGCTTTTAACCTTTTAACACTTTTGAGGTAATAGTGTGTGTTGAATAATATAAGAGATTTAGAAATAATGAAATGATTGTAAAAGAGCCTGCAAAAATTCATTAATTGACTTCCAGTATTCTTTCAATTTTATACAGTCATAAAACGAAAGAGCCCAGTCAGCATTAATTTCTACATTACATCTCTTACATAAATTATCTTTATTATTTATTTTATTCATCATCAAAGGTGTATAAAAAGATCTATGTAAAAATTTCCATGTATAAAGTCTCCAGACAATGGAAGACGTAGTTCTATAAGCAGATTCCAAAATATATTGTTTATCTTATTGATTTGGTGGGTCCCCATTAACTGGGGAAACATTTTGAGGAACTCATTGTTCGAGTGAAGTTCCATTTCATTCAGGAACCTGTGCTAGTTAACTGCTATTACACTTTAATTGTTAAAATCCCTTCAAACTTATGTTTTTTTTTAACTCTGTTCTACAGATGCACTATTGTACTTAAACAATTATAGTACCATGAATCAAACAAATACCATGTGAGTGACATTTCAGAGCAAGATGTCAAAATACATTCTCAATTCATGGAAAGCCTACAAACAATTATGGTCCCACCCCCCCCATCCCCATACAATCACACCAGAGGAGACCCTGCATCTTCATAAGTAATTATACTAACACTGTACTGCTGCATATTAGTGAATGCCCCCCCCATACAATCACACCAGAGGAGACCCTGCATCTTCATAAGTAATTATACTAACACTGTACTGCTGCATATTAGTGAATGCCCCCATACAATCACACCAGAGGAGACCCTGCATCTTCATAAGTAATTATACTAACACTGTACTGCTGCATATTAGTGAATGGTTCCCCCCCATACAATCACACCAGAGGAGACCCTGCATCTTCATAAGTAATTATACTAACACTGTACTGCTGCATATTAGTGAATGCCCCCATACAATCACACCAGAGGAGACCCTGCATCTTCATAAGTAATTACACTAACACTGTACTGCTGCATATTAGTGAATGGTCCCTCCCCCATACAATCACACCAGAGGAGACCCTGCATCTTCATAAGTAATTATACTAACACTGTACTGCTGCATATTAGTGAATGGTCCTCCCCATACAATCACACCAGAGGAGACCCTGCATCTTCATAAGTAATTATACTAACACTGTACTGCTGCATATTAGTGAATGGTCCCCCCATACAATCACACCAGAGGAGACCCTGCATCTTCATAAGTAATTATACTAACACTGTACTGCTGCATATTAGTGAATGCCACCCCCATACAATCACACCAGAGGAGACCCTGCATCTTCATAAGTAATTATACTAACACTGTACTGCTGCATATTAGTGAATGGTCCCCCCATACAATCACACCAGAGGAGACCCTGCATCTTCATAAGTAATTATACTAACACTGTACTGCTGCATATTAGTGAATGGTCCCCCCCATACAATCACACCAGAGGAGACCCTGCATCTTCATAAGTAATTATACTAACACTGTACTGCTGCATATTAGTGAATGGTCCCCCATACAATCACACCAGAGGAGACCCTGCATCTTCATAAGTAATTATACTAACACTGTACTGCTGCATATTAGTGAATGGTCCCCCCCATACAATCACACCAGAGGAGACCCTGCATCTTCATAAGTAATTATACTAACACTGTACTGCTGCATATTAGTGAATGCCCCCCCCATACAATCACACCAGAGGAGACCCTGCATCTTCATAAGTAATTATACTAACACTGTACTGCTGCATATTAGTGAATGGTCCCCCCCATACAATCACACCAGAGGAGACCCTGCATCTTCATAAGTAATTATACTAACACTGTACTGCTGCATATTAGTGAATGGTCCCCCATACAATCACACCAGAGGAGACCCTGCATCTTCATAAGTAATTATACTAACACTGTACTGCTGCATATTAGTGAATGGTCCCCCCCATACAATCACACCAGAGGAGACCCTGCATCTTCATAAGTAATTATACTAACACTGTACTGCTGCATATTAGTGAATGCCCCCCCCATACAATCACACCAGAGGAGACCCTGCATCTTCATAAGTAATTATACTAACACTGTACTGCTGCATATTAGTGAATGGTCCCCCATACAATCACACCAGAGGAGACCCTGCATCTTCATAAGTAATTATACTAACACTGTACTGCTGCTTATTAGTGAATGGTCCCCCATACAATCACACCAGAGGAGACCCTGCATCTTCATAAGTAATTATACTAACACTGTACTGCTGCATATTAGTGAATGGTCCCCCATACAATCACACCAGAGGAGACCCTGCATCTTCATAAGTAATTATACTAACACTGTACTGCTGCATATTAGTGAATGCCCCCCATACAATCACACCAGAGGAGACCCTGCATCTTCATAAGTAATTATACTAACACTGTACTGCTGCATATTAGTGAATGGTCCCCATACAATCACACCAGAGGAGACCCTGCATCTTCATAAGTAATTATACTAACACTGTACTGCTGCATATTAGTGAATGGTCCCCCCCATACAATCACACCAGAGGAGACCCTGCATCTTCATAAGTAATTATACTAACACTGTACTGCTGCATATTAGTGAATGGTTCCCCCCATACAATCACACCAGAGGAGACCCTGCATCTTCATAAGTAATTATACTAACACTGTACTGCTGCATATTAGTGAATGGTCCCCCCATACAATCACACCAGAGGAGACCCTGCATCTTCATAAGTAATTATACTAACACTGTACTGCTGCTTATTAGTGAATGGTCCCCCCCATACAATCACACCAGAGGAGACCCTGCATCTTCATAAGTAATTATACTAACACTGTACTGCTGCTTATTAGTGAATGGTCCCTCCCATACAATCACACCAGAGGAGACCCTGCATCTTCATAAGTAATTATACTAACACTGTACTGCTGCATATTAGTGAATGGTCCCCCCATACAATCACACCAGAGGAGACCCTGCATCTTCATAAGTAATTATACTAACACTGTACTGCTGCATATTAGTGAATGGTCCCCCATACAATCACACCAGAGGAGACCCTGCATCTTCATAAGTAATTATACTAACACTGTACTGCTGCATATTAGTGAATGGTCCCCCCCATACAATCACACCAGAGGAGACCCTGCATCTTCATAAGTAATTATACTAACACTGTACTGCTGCATATTAGTGAATGCCCCCATACAATCACACCAGAGGAGACCCTGCATCTTCATAAGTAATTATACTAACACTGTACTGCTGCTTATTAGTGAATGCCCCCATACAATCACACCAGAGGAGACCCTGCATCTTCATAAGTAATTATACTAACACTGTACTGCTGCATATTAGTGAATGGTCCCCCATACATTCACACCAGAGGACACCCTGCATCTTCATAAGTAATTATACTAACACTGTACTGCTGCGTATTAGTGAATGCTCCCCTATACAATTACACCAGAGGAGACCCTGCATCTTCATAAGTAATTATACTAACACTGTACTGCTGCATATTAGTGAATGGTCCCCCCCATACAATCACACCAGAGGAGACCCTGCATCTTCATAAGTAATTATACTAACACTGTACTGCATATTAGTGAATGCCCCCCATACAATCACACCAGAGGAGACCCTGCATCTTCATAAGTAATTATACTAACACTGTACTGCTGCATATTAGTGAATGCCCCCCCCATACAATCACACCAGAGGAGACCCTGCATCTTCATAAGTAATTATACTAACACTGTACTGCTGCATATTAGTGAATGGTCCCCCCATACAATCACACCAGAGGAGACCCTGCATCTTCATAAGTAATTATACTAACACTGTACTGCTGCATATTAGTGAATGGTCCCCCATACAATCACACCAGAGGAGACCCTGCATCTTCATAAGTAATTATACTAACACTGTACTGCTGCATATTAGTGAATGGCCCCCCCATACAATCACACCAGAGGAGACCCTGCATCTTCATAAGTAATTATACTAACACTGTACTGCTGCATATTAGTGAATGGTCCCCCCATACAATCACACCAGAGGAGACCCTGCATCTTCATAAGTAATTATACTAACACTGTACTGCTGCATATTAGTGAATGGTCCCCCCATACAATCACACCAGAGGAGACCCTGCATCTTCATAAGTAATTATACTAACACTGTACTGCTGCTTATTAGTGAATGGTCCCCCCATACAATCACACCAGAGGAGACCCTGCATCTTCATAAGTAATTATACTAACACTGTACTGCTGCATATTAGTGAATGGTCCCCCCCATACAATCACACCAGAGGAGACCCTGCATCTTCATAAGTAATTATACTAACACTGTACTGCTGCATATTAGTGAATGGTCCCCCCATACAATCACACCAGAGGAGACCCTGCATCTTCATAAGTAATTATACTAACACTGTACTGCTGCATATTAGTGAATGCCCCCCCCCCATACAATCACACCAGAGGAGACCCTGCATCTTCATAAGTAATTATACTAACACTGTACTGCTGCATATTAGTGAATGGTCCCCCCCATACAATCACACCAGAGGAGACCCTGCATCTTCATAAGTAATTATACTAACACTGTACTGCTGCATATTAGTGAATGGTCCCCCCATACAATCACACCAGAGGAGACCCTGCATCTTCATAAGTAATTATACTAACACTGTACTGCTGCATATTAGTGAATGCCCCCATACAATCACACCAGAGGAGACCCTGCATCTTCATAAGTAATTATACTAACACTGTACTGCTGCATATTAGTGAATGGTCCCCCCCATACAATCACACCAGAGGAGACCCTGCATCTTCATAAGTAATTATACTAACACTGTACTGCTGCATATTAGTGAATGCCCACTCATACAATCACACCAGAGGAGACCCTGCATCTTCATAAGTAATTATACTAACACTGTACTGCTGCATATTAGTGAATGGTTCCCCCATACAATCACACCAGAGGAGACCCTGCATCTTCATAAGTAATTATACTAACACTGTACTGCTGCATATTAGTGAATGGTCCCCCATACAATCACACCAGAGGAGACCCTGCATCTTCATAAGTAATTATACTAACACTGTACTGCTGCATATTAGTGAATGGTCCCCCCCATACAATCACACCAGAGGAGACCCTGCATCTTCATAAGTAATTATACTAACACTGTACTGCTGCATATTAGTGAATGGTCCCCCCATACAATCACACCAGAGGAGACCCTGCATCTTCATAAGTAATTATACTAACACTGTACTGCTGCTTATTAGTGAATGGTCCCTAGTTATCAATACATTCTGCTAGAGTGACCATCCAACCCTCAAGTCAAAGAGTAACTGAGAGCAATCAGTTTATAGCCAGTACAAAATAAGTAACAAAGGGATATGAAGTAAAACAGGTTGTCTGTCATTTCCTGAGACTAAATACCTGGCCACATGCAGTACAGTCTGCTGGTCAAGCCAGAGTTTTAGTCGGAGAATGGAAGCATCTGCTTATTTCATTTATGTAGAGAATAAAGCTGTCAGTATATTGCTGTTGCCTTCATTTGTCTTTTTTCTTAAAACTTTTTGATTACAACAGATGTCTTATGGAGTTTAAGGAAGGAAAGGGCATAGTTCTAGCTCCTTTGGGTGGTCTCTGCAAATATCGTAGAGGAGTATGGTGTTATACTATGTTGATCTGACCTGCCAAAAGTAGACTGAGAGATCATGAAAGAATAGCATTCTGCACATGGTCATAAGTAAGGTGGAATAGTAGTCTACATGTGATTGTAACATGTGGTTGTGCTATCCAAGAGCAGGAAGGGGAGATCACCAAACTGGAAGCAAACCCTCCTTAACCTAAACAAACAAATAAAGGCCCTCATGAGATCTTCCAAAGCTAACTATGAGTCCAAACTGGCCACCTCAACAAAAGACAATCATAAGGCCTTTTTTAGTTATGTCTGTAACCTTAAGAGCATGCAACAGCTCTGTACAGAACTCGTGGTCAATGGCTCTATGCACACTAACACCATGGATATAGCTAACCTACTTGCAGACAGGTTTAGTGAAAACTTCACCCTGCTGCCCCCCCCCCCCCAACAATTAATCAGGACCTCCTTAACACCAGCTCCCCACCACATATCTCCAGTGAGCAGATCTTAAATTCCCTCTCAAAAGCAAAACATACAGCCTCCATGGGATGTGACAACATCCCAGGCTGCATCTTACATAGCCTCAAGCAGAAACTTGCCCTTTTAGGCACCCTAGTGGTGC